>NW_026712519.1:0-19068 GCF_022539665.2 Daphnia carinata
GTGAACTATGTGTAAAATTCTAATGATTTCATTAAACACAGTCATTTTCGCATTGAAATCGTAAAAATTAATAAAATTCGTCAAAAACAGGTTGCCGATTCAAAGTTAAAAAGCATAGCCAAATAACGAATATTCGAAGAACCAAGGTTTATCATGTTTTACTTAACGCCAGCTGGTGGTGAGTTTTTACATTGGTTGTTCGCCAAACGCGATGGTTACCAGTCCAATATCCTTAACTATTTAAATCAAATGTACTTGTAATTGTAGTGAACTATGTGTGTAAAATTCTAATGATTTCATTAAACACAGTCATTTTCGCATTGAAATCATAAAAATTAATAAAATTCGTCAAAAACAGGTTGCCGATTCAAAGTTAAAAAGCATAGCCAAATAACGAATATTCGAAGAACCAAGGTTTATCATGTTTTACTAAACGCCAGCTGGTGGTGAGTTTTTACATTGGTTGTTCGCCAAACGCGATGGTTACCAGTCCAATATCCTTAACTATTTAAATCAAATGTACTTGTAATTGTAGTGAACTATGTGTGTAAAATTCTAATGATTTCATTAAACACAGTCATTTTCGCATTGAAATCGTAAAAATTAATAAAATTCGTCAAAAACAGGTTGCCGATTCAAAGTTAAAAAGCATAGCCAAATAACGAATGTTCGAAGAACCAAGGTTTATCATGTTTTACTAAACGCCAGCTGGTGGTGAGTTTTTACATTGGTTGTTCGCCAAACGCGATGGTTACCAGTCCAATATCCTTAACTATTTAAATCAAATGTACTTGTAATTGTAGTGAACTATGTGTGTAAAATTCTAATGATTTCATTAAACACAGTCATTTTCGCATTGAAATCATAAAAATTAATAAAATTCGTCAAAAACAGGTTGCCGATTCAAAGTTAAAAAGCATAGCCAAATAACGAATATTCGAAGAACCAAGGTTTATCATGTTTTACTTAACGCCAGCTGGTGGTGAGTTTTTACATTGGTTGTTCGCCAAACGCGATGGTTACCAGTCCAATATCCTTAACTATTTAAATCAAATGTACTTGTAATTGTAGTGAACTATGTGTGTAAAATTCTAATGATTTCATTAAACACAGTCATTTTCGCATTGAAATCGTAAAAATTAATAAAATTCGTCAAAAACAGGTTGCCGATTCAAAGTTAAAAAGCATAGCCAAATACCGAATGTTCGAAGAACCAAGGTTTATCATGTTTTACTAAACGCCAGCTGGTGGTGAGTTTTTACATTGGTTGTTCGCCAAACGCGATGGTTACCAGTCCAATATCCTTAACTATTTAAATCAAATGTACTTGTAATTGTAGTGAACTATGTGTGTAAAATTTTAATGATTTCATTAAACACAGTCATTTTCGCATTGAAATCGTAAAAATTAATAAAATTCGTCAAAAACAGGTTGCCGATTCAAAGTTAAAAAGCATAGCCAAATAACGAATATTCGAAGAACCAAGGTTTATCATGTTTTACTAAACGCCAGCTGGTGGTGAGTTTTTACATTGGTTGTTCGCCAAACGCGATGGTTACCAGTCCAATATCCTTAACTATTTAAATCAAATGTACTTGTAATTGTAGTGAACTATGTGTGTAAAATTCTAATGATTTCATTAAACACAGTCATTTTCGCATTGAAATCGTAAAAATTAATAAAATTCGTCAAAAACAGGTTGCCGATTCAAAGTTAAAAAGCATAGCCAAATAACGAATGTTCGAAGAACCAAGGTTTATCATGTTTTACTAAACGCCAGCTGGTGGTGAGTTTTTACATTGGTTGTTCGCCAAACGCGATGGTTACCAGTCCAATATCCTTAACTATTTAAATCAAATGTACTTGTAATTGTAGTGAACTATGTGTGTAAAATTCTAATGATTTCATTAAACACAGTCATTTTCGCATTGAAATCGTAAAAATTAATAAAATTCGTCAAAAACAGGTTGCCGATTCAAAGTTAAAAAGCATAGCCAAATAACGAATGTTCGAAGAACCAAGGTTTATCATGTTTTACTAAACGCCAGCTGGTGGTGAGTTTTTACATTGGTTGTTCGCCAAACGCGATGGTTACCAGTCCAATATCCTTAACTATTTAAATCAAATGTACTTGTAATTGTAGTGAACTATGTGTGTAAAATTCTAATGATTTCATTAAACACAGTCATTTTCGCATTGAAATCGTAAAAATTAATAAAATTCGTCAAAAACAGGTTGCCGATTCAAAGTTAAAAAGCATAGCCAAATACCGAATGTTCGAAGAACCAAGGTTTATCATGTTTTACTAAACGCCAGCTGGTGGTGAGTTTTTACATTGGTTGTTCGCCAAACGCGATGGTTACCAGTCCAATATCCTTAACTATTTAAATCAAATGTACTTGTAATTGTAGTGAACTATGTGTGTAAAATTCTAATGATTTCATTAAACACAGTCATTTTCGCATTGAAATCATAAAAATTAATAAAATTCGTCAAAAACAGGTTGCCGATTCAAAGTTAAAAAGCATAGCCAAATAACGAATGTTCGAAGAACCAAGGTTTATCATGTTTTACTAAACGCCAGCTGGTGGTGAGTTTTTACATTGGTTGTTCGCCAAACGCGATGGTTACCAGTCCAATATCCTTAACTATTTAAATCAAATGTACTTGTAATTGTAGTGAACTATGTGTGTAAAATTCTAATGATTTCATTAAACACAGTCATTTTCGCATTGAAATCGTAAAAATTAATAAAATTCGTCAAAAACAGGTTGCCGATTCAAAGTTAAAAAGCATAGCCAAATAACGAATGTTCGAAGAACCAAGGTTTATCATGTTTTACTAAACGCCAGCTGGTGGTGAGTTTTTACATTGGTTGTTCGCCAAACGCGATGGTTACCAGTCCAATATCCTTAACTATTTAAATCAAATGTACTTGTAATTGTAGTGAACTATGTGTGTAAAATTCTAATGATTTCATTAAACACAGTCATTTTCGCATTGAAATCGTAAAAATTAATAAAATTCGTCAAAAACAGGTTGCCGATTCAAAGTTAAAAAGCATAGCCAAATACCGAATGTTCGAAGAACCAAGGTTTATCATGTTTTACTAAACGCCAGCTGGTGGTGAGTTTTTACATTGGTTGTTCGCCAAACGCGATGGTTACCAGTCCAATATCCTTAACTATTTAAATCAAATGTACTTGTAATTGTAGTGAACTATGTGTATAAAATTCTAATGATTTCATTAAACACAGTCATTTTCGCATTGAAATCGTAAAAATTAATAAAATTCGTCAAAAACAGGTTGCCGATTCAAAGTTAAAAAGCATAGCCAAATACCGAATGTTCGAAGAACCAAGGTTTATCATGTTTTACTAAACGCCAGCTGGTGGTGAGTTTTTACATTGGTTGTTCGCCAAACGCGATGGTTACCAGTCCAATATCCTTAACTATTTAAATCAAATGTACTTGTAATTGTAGTGAACTATGTGTGTAAAATTCTAATGATTTCATTAAACACAGTCATTTTCGCATTGAAATCGTAAAAATTAATAAAATTCGTCAAAAACAGGTTGCCGATTCAAAGTTAAAAAGCATAGCCAAATACCGAATATTCGAAGAACCAAGGTTTATCATGTTTTACTAAACGCCAGCTGGTGGTGAGTTTTTACATTGGTTGTTCGCCAAACGCGATGGTTACCAGTCCAATATCCTTAACTATTTAAATCAAATGTACTTGTAATTGTAGTGAACTATGTGTGTAAAATTCTAATGATTTCATTAAACACAGTCATTTTCGCATTGAAATCGTAAAAATTAATAAAATTCGTCAAAAACAGGTTGCCGATTCAAAGTTAAAAAGCATAGCCAAATACCGAATGTTCGAAGAACCAAGGTTTATCATGTTTTACTAAACGCCAGCTGGTGGTGAGTTTTTACATTGGTTGTTCGCCAAACGCGATGGTTACCAGTCCAATATCCTTAACTATTTAAATCAAATGTACTTGTAATTGTAGTGAACTATGTGTGTAAAATTCTAATGATTTCATTAAACACAGTCATTTTCGCATTGAAATCGTAAAAATTAATAAAATTCGTCAAAAACAGGTTGCCGATTCAAAGTTAAAAAGCATAGCCAAATAACGAATGTTCGAAGAACCAAGGTTTATCATGTTTTACTAAACGCCAGCTGGTGGTGAGTTTTTACATTGGTTGTTCGCCAAACGCGATGGTTACCAGTCCAATATCCTTAACTATTTAAATCAAATGTACTTGTAATTGTAGTGAACTATGTGTGTAAAATTCTAATGATTTCATTAAACACAGTCATTTTCGCATTGAAATCGTAAAAATTAATAAAATTCGTCAAAAACAGGTTGCCGATTCAAAGTTAAAAAGCATAGCCAAATAACGAATGTTCGAAGAACCAAGGTTTATCATGTTTTACTAAACGCCAGCTGGTGGTGAGTTTTTACATTGGTTGTTCGCCAAACGCGATGGTTACCAGTCCAATATCCTTAACTATTTAAATCAAATGTACTTGTAATTGTAGTGAACTATGTGTGTAAAATTCTAATGATTTCATTAAACACAGTCATTTTCGCATTGAAATCGTAAAAATTAATAAAATTCGTCAAAAACAGGTTGCCGATTCAAAGTTAAAAAGCATAGCCAAATACCGAATGTTCGAAGAACCAAGGTTTATCATGTTTTACTAAACGCCAGCTGGTGGTGAGTTTTTACATTGGTTGTTCGCCAAACGCGATGGTTACCAGTCCAATATCCTTAACTATTTAAATCAAATGTACTTGTAATTGTAGTGAACTATGTGTGTAAAATTCTAATGATTTCATTAAACACAGTCATTTTCGCATTGAAATCGTAAAAATTAATAAAATTCGTCAAAAACAGGTTGCCGATTCAAAGTTAAAAAGCATAGCCAAATACCGAATGTTCGAAGAACCAAGGTTTATCATGTTTTACTAAACGCCAGCTGGTGGTTGAGTTTTTACATTGGTTGTTCGCCAAACGCGATGGTTACCAGTCCAATATCCTTAACTATTTAAATCAAATGTACTTGTAATTGTAGTGAACTATGTGTGTAAAATTCTAATGATTTCATTAAACACAGTCATTTTCGCATTGAAATCGTAAAAATTAATAAAATTCGTCAAAAACAGGTTGCCGATTCAAAGTTAAAAAGCATAGCCAAATACCGAATGTTCGAAGAACCAAGGTTTATCATGTTTTACTAAACGCCAGCTGGTGGTGAGTTTTTACATTGGTTGTTCGCCAAACGCGATGGTTACCAGTCCAATATCCTTAACTATTTAAATCAAATGTACTTGTAATTGTAGTGAACTATGTGTGTAAAATTCTAATGATTTCATTAAACACAGTCATTTTCGCATTGAAATCGTAAAAATTAATAAAATTCGTCAAAAACAGGTTGCCGATTCAAAGTTAAAAAGCATAGCCAAATGCCGAATGTTCGAAGAACCAAGGTTTATCATGTTTTACTAAACGCCAGCTGGTGGTGAGTTTTTACATTGGTTGTTCGCCAAACGCGATGGTTACCAGTCCAATATCCTTAACTATTTAAATCAAATGTACTTGTAATTGTAGTGAACTATGTGTGTAAAATTCTAATGATTTCATTAAACACAGTCATTTTCGCATTGAAATCGTAAAAATTAATAAAATTCGTCAAAAACAGGTTGCCGATTCAAAGTTAAAAGCCAAATAGCGAATGTTCGAAGAACCAAGGTTTATCATGTTTTACTAAACGCCAGCTGGTGGTGAGTTTTTAATCGTAAAAATTAATAAAATTCGTCAAAAACAGGTTGCCGATTCAAAGTTAAAAAGCATAGCCAAATACCGAATGTTCGAAGAACCAAGGTTTATCATGTTTTACTAAACGCCAGCTGGTGGTGAGTTTTTACATTGGTTGTTCGCCAAACGCGATGGTTACCAGTCCAATATCCTTAACTATTTAAATCAAATGTACTTGTAATTGTAGTGAACTATGTGTGTAAAATTCTAATGATTTCATTAAACACAGTCATTTTCGCATTGAAATCGTAAAAATTAATAAAATTCGTCAAAAACAGGTTGCCGATTCAAAGTTAAAAAGCATAGCCAAATACCGAATGTTCGAAGAACCAAGGTTTATCATGTTTTACTAAACGCCAGCTGGTGGTGAGTTTTTACATTGGTTGTTCGCCAAACGCGATGGTTACCAGTCCAATATCCTTAACTATTTAAATCAAATGTACTTGTAATTGTAGTGAACTATGTGTGAAAAATTCTAATGATTTCATTAAACACAGTCATTTTCGCATTGAAATCGTAAAAATTAATAAAATTCGTCAAAAACAGGTTGCCGATTCAAAGTTAAAAAGCATAGCCAAATACCGAATGTTCGAAGAACCAAGGTTTATCATGTTTTACTAAACGCCAGCTGGTGGTGAGTTTTTACATTGGTTGTTCGCCAAACGCGATGGTTACCAGTCCAATATCCTTAACTATTTAAATCAAATGTACTTGTAATTGTAGTGAACTATGTGTGTAAAATTCTAATGATTTCATTAAACACAGTCATTTTCGCATTGAAATCGTAAAAATTAATAAAATTCGTCAAAAACAGGTTGCCGATTCAAAGTAAGCAAGCATAGCCAAATACCGAATGTTCGAAGAACCAAGGTTTAACATGTTTTCTAAACGCCAGCTGGTGGTTGAGTTTTTACATTGGTTGTTCGCCAAACGCGATGGTTACCAGTCCAATATCCTTAACTATTTAAATCAAATATACTTGTAATTGTAGTGAACTATGTGTGTAAAATTCTAATGATTTCATTAAACACAGTCATTTTCGCATTGAAATCGTAAAAATTAATAAAATTCGTCAAAAACAGGTTGCCGATTCAAAGTAAAAAGCATAGCCAAATACCGAATGTTCGAAGAACCAAGGTTTATCATGTTTTCTAAACGCCAGCTGGTGGTTGAGTTTTTACATTGGTTGTTCGCCAAACGCGATGGTTACCAGTCCAATATCCTTAACTATTTAAATCAAATATACTTGTAATTGTAGTGAACTATGTGTGTAAAATTCGGAGGTCGGAGAAAAAGGCCCAGACGAAAAAGGCCCAGACGAAAAAGGCCCGCGAAAAAGGCCCAGACGAAAAAGGCCCATACGAAAAAGGCCCACTTTTTTCCAAATTCAAAAGTCGGCCTTTTTCTCCATTGGACTGGGCCTTTTTCTCCGCTCAATTTCCATTTTCTTACAAACTTCATGTTTGTTTCGAAAATTGTATTTCCCACCTCCTATTCCGTGGAATTTGGAGTGTACAAAGGTTGCTGAAACCGTGATTTTCTTTAAGGTTTGCAGAGATCAAACAATGTTAGCGTTTGTACGCTAGTTAATCTTTGATTATTTATTCGGTTGCAATCTAATTTCGGATTATATTAGTATTTATATATTGCTAATATCCCTTTTAATAAAGTTCATTTTTCACAATTTTTGTTTATTGAACTACCATCGCTTTTTTAAATGTAATACAAAAAATAAATGTTTTTCGCACTTAGCCTTGTTCTGTCCACCCTCTTTCATTATTCCCCCAACCCCCAGTCCATCTCCCATATAGCTTCTTTTTGTCGATACTTATGCCATAGGTAAAGACCACTGATTCGTTGGGAATACGGAAACTGGATGAGTTCCGCGGGGCTTTTGTGGTTGCTGGGAACAAAAATATATGTTACCACGAAGACCAGTTTATTATCATTAACATTTGATAAATAATGTTTATAGGAATAATATTACAAACTTAAATTATCGTCTGAGGCAAGGACCAAAACAAAGATTATGTAATTCAATATTGATTCTAATACCATTTATTCCTTATACATTTTCAATTCTTTTAACAATTACAAAGAGCCCAATAAATACATTAAAATCATAACCTACTGCTATAAATGATTCTGTTCGTTCTTCGTGTCCTGTTTTCACCTTTTGCACATTTTCAAGCAGCTATTGATTACCTAATTACACATCACATAATACATTGTGATATTTGGAAGCTTTACACTTTACGTTAACAAAGCTACTAATAATGACAAATCAATTTTCTACCATGACGGACTTTTTTTTAAAATGAGAGTCTGTTATTAGTGAAGACACTAAACCTTTTTAAATGAATCTAAGATATTTTTGCTTCAAATTTTCCACGATCATGGAAGGCATGCCAGTGTATTTTTCTATAAAACTATCACGACATGGCTGCACATGAAAGAACAAGAGTTTAGCTCATCCATGAGTCAGTATCAGTCTTTAATACGGTAAATTTGCCTTTTTCTTTAGTTTATTCACTTTATGTTCTTTCTTTTCAGTTTTATTTTTCTTAATGTTGGCTTTTCTCTTTTTCTGTTGTTATTCCTTTCTCTTTTCCTTTTCTTCGATTCGTTCAGCGGAATTTATGTTACTTTCTGATTTGATCTCGTTCATTAATTGATTTGGCAAGCAATTCCACATAGTCTTTTACCTATTGCAATACAGAAAGGTTAAAAGTTTTGAAGATCTTACAAATATTTTTGTCAAATTGAAAGTTTACCTGAAAACCTTCAGCTATTTGCAGAGCACCATTGCATGCCTGTTTCTCTTCAATGCTTCTTGCATTCTCAGCTTCAGCTTGGCCTACCAAGATATTCATTTTTGGTTTAAGTTTTATTTTCTTTCATTTTAATCGTTGCCACTTCTGGATATAAAGTGGTCTTTTTCAGAATGGGTGAGGAATTAGATAGTTCTCCAAAATCAAATTTGCTGGAAACTAGGCAGCCTTCACTGTTAAAAATTGGTGTTGCCAGTGTACTTGCTAGTCTTGGGTCAGGAATTTCTGTTTGAACAAACTCTGAAAGACCAGAGGTTGATGACACAGATACTGCCTTGGTGGCTCGAGCATGTTTGGCAATTCAGGACCTCTTCTTCTTACTTTTTCTTTTTAATTTCTTCTTCATTCCCTCTAACTTCCGTTTAAATTGGATTTTCGTTGTCTTATCAGACAATTCCAGCTTTTCCTCTGAAAATCAATGGAATAAACTGGCCGGTCTTCCTTAAATGTAAATGTTAACACATACCTGTTAAGTGTGAGGCGTTCATTCAGTTTATGTTCTTTCTTCTCAGTTTTCTTTTTCTTAATGTTGGCTTTTCTCGTTTTCTGTTGTTATTCCTTTCTCTTTTCCTATTCTTCGATGCGTTCAGCCAACTTCTTTTTACTATCTGATTTGATTTCATCTTGTTTCATAATAGATTTAGCAAGCCATTCCACATTGTTTTTTACCTATTGCAATACAGAAAGGTTAAAATTATTTAAGATCTTACAAATATGTATGTCAAATTGAAAGGTTACCTGAAAACCTTCAGCTCTTTGCAAAGCACCTTTTCATGCCTGTTTCTCTTCAATACTTCTCACATTCCAACTTCAGCTTGGCCATCCAAGATTTTCACTTTGGCTTTGAGTTTTTTTTTATCGTTGCTACTTTTCAATCTAAAGTGTTCTTGTTCAGAATGGGTGAGGGATTAGATAGTTCTCCTAAATCAAATTTGCTGAATACTAGGCAGCCTTCGCTCTTGAAAATTGGTGTTAGCGGTGTACTTGTTGGTCTTGGTTCAGGAATACCTGTTTTGACAAACTCTGTCGGATCAGAGGTTGATGACACTGATGCTGCCTCGGTGGCTTGTGCAAGTTGGGCAATTCAGGACCACTTCTTGTTATTTTTCTTTTTTAATTTCTTCTTCTTCAATTTTTCTAACTCCTTTTAAGTTTGGTTTTCATTGTTCTATCAGACAAATCCAGCCTTTTCCCTGAAAATAGATGGAATAAGCTGGCCGGACGGTCTTCCTTAAACGTAAAGATTAACACATACCTGTTAAGTGTGAGGTGTTAGCTGCTAGACATTCTTCCTGTTCAACACCAACCTTATTGCTATTGAGATCGTCAACTGTAGATACACTTTCAATTGGAATGTTGGTCAATAAGCTAGAAATCATGATTTTTTGGGTCCTCATTTCCTATAAATTTTGTTTAGACGACACTTTCAAGTTCTTGTTTTCTCTTTTTCCATTTACAAAAACTGCCTCTCATATTATAACCTTTAAACTTTATTATTATATACCTTGATTTCTCAACATTATCACTGATCACTCCATAGATCAAACTATCCGAAACAAGTCTATTGTTATTTTCTTCAGGGAACGGCATTTTCAAGTCAAATCTAGCGTCAGGACGCCACAAACAATGGCGGACGGTTTTTAACATAAAATTTTAAAAATTTTTAATTCTTTTACTACAAATTTAACAAAATTTAGTTCCTTTGTATAACAATAATAATGAATTATAATAATAGAACAATAACAAAGGAACTAAATTTTGTTGAATTTAATAAAGCTTTAGCTAAAAGTTTTAATAACAGCTTTCCACCGTCCGCCATTGTTTGTGGCGTCCTGACGCTAGATTTGTTGAGATAACTGAGTGATTGTTGAGAGACATGATAATGTTGGTGTTGAACAAGAAGAATGTCTAGCAGCTAACACCTCACACTTAACAGGTATGTGTTAATCTTTACGTTTAAGGAAGACTGGCCAGCTTATTCCATCTATTTTCAGGGAAAAGGCTGGATTTGTCTAATAGGACAATGAAAACCAAACTTAAAAGAAATTAGAAAAATAGAAGAAGAAGAAATTAAAAAAGAAAAATAACAAGAAGTGGTCCTGAATTGCTAAACTTGCACAAGCCACCGAGACAGCATCAGTGTCATCAACCTCTGATCCGACAGAGTTTGTCAAAACAGGTATTCCTGAACCAAGACCAACAAGTACACTGCTAACACAAATTTTCAACAGTGAAGGCTGCCTAGTATTCAACAAATTTGATTTTGGAGAACTATCTTATCCCTCACCCATTCTGAACAAGACCACTTTAGATTCAAAAGTGGCAACGAAAAAAAAAAAAAAAACAAAGCCAAAGTGAAAATCTTGGATGGGCAAACTGAAGTTGAATGCGAGAAGTATTGAAGAGAAACAGGCGTGAAAAGGTGCTCTGCAAAGAGCTGAAGGTTTTCAGGTAAACTTTCAATTTGACAATGTAAGATTTTAAATAATTTTAACCTTTCTGTATTGCAATAGGTAAAAAACCATGTGGAATTGCTTGCTAAATCTATTAAGAAACAAGATGAAATCAAATCAAATTGTAAAAGAAGTTGGCTGAACGCATCGAAGAATAGGAAAAGAGAAAGGAATAACAAGAGAAAACGAGAAAAGCAAACATTAAGAAAAAGAAAACTGAAAAGAAAGAACATAAACCGAATGAACACCTCACACTTAACAGGTATGTGTTAACATTTACATTTAAGGAAGACCAGCCAGTTTATTCCATTGATTTTCAGGGAAAAAGCTGGAATTGTCTGATAGGACAACGAAAATCAAACTTAAACGGAAGTTAGAGGGAATGAACAAGAAATTAAAAAGGAAAAGTAAGAAGAAAAGGTCCTGAGTTGCCAAACATGCTTGAGCCACCAAGGCAGCTTCTGTGTCATCAACCTCTGGTCTTTCAGAGTTTGTTAAAACAGAAATTCCTAAACCAAGACTAGCAAGTACACTGCCAACACCAATTTTTAACAGTGAAGGCTGCCTAGTTTCCAGCAAATGCGATTTTGGAGAACTATCTAATTCCTCACCCATTCTGAAAAAGACCACTTCAGATCCAGAAGTGGCAACGATTAAAATGAAAGAAAATAAAACTTAAACCAAAAATGAAAATCTTGGTAGGCCAAGCTGAAGTTCAAATGCAAGAAGTATTGAAGAGAAACAGGCATAAAATGGTGCTCTGCAAATAGCTGAAGGTTTTCAGGTAAACTTTCAATTTGACAAAAATATTTGTAAGATCTTCAAAACTTTTAACCTTTCTGTATTGCAATAGGTAAAAGACTATGTGGAATTGCTTGCCAAATCAATGAACAAGATCAAATCAGAAAGTAACATAAATTGCGCTGAACGAAACGAAGAAAAGGAAAAGAGAAAAAAATAACTACAGAAAAAAAGACAAACCAACATTAAGAAAAATTAAACTGAAAAGAAAGAACATTAAGTGAATAAACCAAAGAAAAACAGGCAAATTTATCGTATGAAATAATGATACTGTCTCATGGACGAGCTAAACTCGTGTTCTTTCATGTGCAAGCCATGTCGTGATAGTTTTTTTAACAATACACTAGCATGCTTTCCATGACCGTGGAAAATTTAAAGAAACAAAACCTAAGATTCATTTTAAAAGGTTTAGTGTCTTCACTAATAACAGACTCCCATAAAAAAGTTCTTCATGGTATAAAATAATTACAATGGATTTGTAATTGTTAGTAGCTTTGTTAACGTCAAGTGCAAAGCTTCCTTATATTTCACTGTAGTATGTGTGTGTAATAAGGTAACCAATAGATGCTAGAAAATGTGCATAAGGGAAAACAAGACACGAAGAACGTAAAAAATCATTTATAATTGCTGGAAAAGCGCGCGTTCTTACCAGAGACGTAGATGGTTCTCTCGTACTAAAGGTGACGTTATTCTTTAACAAAAGGTTGCTCTGTAACAAAAGCAATGCATTAACTATTTAAGTTTTACTCATAGACGTTCCTAGGCAAATCAAATATTCCTGTTTTGCTCGAAATATTTATTGCTTGGGTGAAAAGCGCTCCAATCCCAGTCAGCAGTCACCGCCTAGCTGGCATAGTTATAGCAGTAGGTTATGATTGCCGATTCAAAGTAAGCAAGCATAGCCAACTACCGAATGTTCGAAGAACCAAGGTTTATCATGTTTTCTAAACGCCAGCTGGTGGTTGAGTTTTTACATTGGTTGTTCGCCAAACGCGATGGTTACCAGTCCAATATCCTTAACTATTTAAATCAAATATACTTGTAATTGTAGTGAACTATGTGTGTAAAATTCTAATGATTTCATTAAACACAGTCATTTTCGCATTGAAATCGTAAAAATTAATAAAATTCGTCAAAAACAGGTTGCCGATTCAAAGTAAGCAAGCATAGCCAAATACCGAATGTTCGAAGAACCAAGGTTTATCATGTTTTCTAAACGCCAGCTGGTGGTTGAGTTTTTACATTGGTTGTTCGCCAAACGCGATGGTTACCAGTCCAATATCCTTAACTATTTAAATCAAATATACTTGTAATTGTAGTGAACTATGTGTGTAAAATTCTAATGATTTCATTAAACACAGTCATTTTCGCATTGAAATCGTAAAAATTAATAAAATTCGTCAAAAACAGGTTGCCGATTCAAAGTAAGCAAGCATAGCCAAATACCGAATGTTCGAAGAACCAAGGTTTATCATGTTTTCTAAACGCCAGCTGGTGGTTGAGTTTTTACATTGGTTGTTCGCCAAACGCGATGGTTACCAGTCCAATATCCTTAACTATTTAAATCAAATATACTTGTAATTGTAGTGAACTATGTGTGTAAAATTCTAATGATTTCATTAAACACAGTCATTTTCGCATTGAAATCGTAAAAATTAATAAAATTCGTCAAAAACAGGTTGCCGATTCAAAGTTAAAAAGCATAGCCAAATACCGAATGTTCGAAGAACCAAGGTTTATCATGTTTTACTAAACGCCAGCTGGTGGTGAGTTTTTACATTGGTTGTTCGCCAAACGCGATGGTTACCAGTCCAATATCCTTAACTATTTAAATCAAATGTACTTGTAATTGTAGTGAACTATGTGTGTGAATTATGTGTGTAAAATTCTAATGATTTCATTAAACGCAGTCATTTTCGCATTGAAATCGTAAAAATTAATAAAATTCGTCAAAAACAGGTTGCCGATTCAAAGTTAAAAAGCATAGCCAAATACCGAATGTTCGAAGAACCAAGGTTTATCATGTTTTCTAAACGCCAGCTGGTGGTTGAGTTTTTACATTGGTTGTTCGCCAAACGCGATGGTTACCAGTCCAATATCCTTAACTATTTAAATCAAATATACTTGTAATTGTAGTGAACTATGTGTGTAAAATTCTAATGATTTCATTAAACACAGTCATTTTCGCATTGAAATCGTAAAAATTAATAAAATTCGTCAAAAACAGGTTGCCGATTCAAAGTAAGCAAGCATAGCCAAATACCGAATGTTCGAAGAACCAAGGTTTATCATGTTTTCTAAACGCCAGCTGGTGGTTGAGTTTTTACATTGGTTGTTCGCCAAACGCGATGGTTACCAGTCCAATATCCTTAACTATTTAAATCAAATATACTTGTAATTGTAGTGAACTATGTGTGTAAAATTCTAATGATTTCATTAAACACAGTCATTTTCGCATTGAAATCGTAAAAATTAATAAAATTCGTCAAAAACAGGTTGCCGATTCAAAGTTAAAAAGCATAGCCAAATACCGAATGTTCGAAGAACCAAGGTTTATCATGTTTTACTAAACGCCAGCTGGTGGTGAGTTTTTACATTGGTTGTTCGCCAAACGCGATGGTTACCAGTCCAATATCCTTAACTATTTAAATCAAATATACTTGTAATTGTAGTGAACTATGTGTGTAAAATTCTAATGATTTCATTAAACACAGTCATTTTCGCATTGAAATCGTAAAAATTAATAAAATTCGTCAAAAACAGGTTGCCGATTCAAAGTTAAAAAGCATAGCCAAATACCGAATGTTCGAAGAACCAAGGTTTATCATGTTTTCTAAACGCCAGCTGGTGGTTGAGTTTTTACATTGGTTGTTCGCCAAACGCGATGGTTACCAGTCCAATATCCTTAACTATTTTAAATCAAATATACTTGTAATTGTAGTGAACTATGTGTGTAAAATTCTAATGATTTCATTAAACACAGTCATTTTCGCATTGAAATCGTAAAAATTAATAAAATTCGTCAAAAACAGGTTGCCGATTCAAAGTTAAAAAGCATAGCCAAATACCGAATGTTCGAAGAACCAAGGTTTATCATGTTTTCTAAACGCCAGCTGGTGGTTGAGTTTTTACATTGGTTGTTCGCCAAACGCGATGGTTACCAGTCCAATATCCTTAACTATTTAAATCAAATATACTTGTAATTGTAGTGAACTATGTGTGTAAAATTCTAATGATTTCATTAAACACAGTCATTTTCGCATTGAAATCGTAAAAATTAATAAAATTCGTCAAAAACAGGTTGCCGATTCAAAGTTAAAAAGCATAGCCAAATACCGAATGTTCGAAGAACCAAGGTTTATCATGTTTTACTAAACGCCAGCTGGTGGTGAGTTTTTACATTGGTTGTTCGCAAACGCGATGGTTACCAGTCCAATATCCTTAACTATTTAAATCAAATGTACTTGTAATTGTAGTGAACTATGTGTGTAAAATTCTAATGATTTCATTAAACACAGTCATTTTCGCATTGAAATCGTAAAAATTAATAAAATTCGTCAAAAACAGGTTGCCGATTCAAAGTTAAAAAGCATAGCCAAATACCGAATGTTCGAAGAACCAAGGTTTATCATGTTTTCTAAACGCCAGCTGGTGGTTGAGTTTTTACATTGGTTGTTCGCCAAACGCGATGGTTACCAGTCCAATATCCTTAACTATTTAAATCAAATATACTTGTAATTGTAGTGAACTATGTGTGTAAAATTCTAATGATTTCATTAAACACAGTCATTTTCGCATTGAAATCGTAAAAATTAATAAAATTCGTCAAAAACAGGTTGCCGATTCAAAGTTAAAAAGCATAGCCAAATACCGAATGTTCGAAGAACCAAGGTTTATCATGTTTACTAAACGCCAGCTGGTGGTGAGTTTTTACATTGGTTGTTCGCCAAACGCGATGGTTACCAGTCCAATATCCTTAACTATTTAAATCAAATATACTTGTAATTGTAGTGAACTATGTGTGTAAAATTCTAATGATTTCATTAAACACAGTCATTTTCGCATTGAAATCGTAAAAATTAATAAAATTCGTCAAAAACAGGTTGCCGATTCAAAGTTAAAAAGCATAGCCAAATACCGAATGTTCGAAGAACCAAGGTTTATCATGTTTTCTAAACGCCAGCTGGTGGTTGAGTTTTTACATTGGTTGTTCGCCAAACGCGATGGTTACCAGTCCAATATCCTTAACTATTTAAATCAAATATACTTGTAATTGTAGTGAACTATGTGTGTAAAATTCTAATGATTTCATTAAACACAGTCATTTTCGCATTGAAATCGTAAAAATTAATAAAATTCGTCAAAAACAGGTTGCCGATTCAAAGTTAAAAGCATAGCCAAATACCGAATGTTCGAAGAACCAAGGTTTATCATGTTTTCTAAACGCCAGCTGGTGGTTGAGTTTTTACATTGGTTGTTCGCCAAACGCGATGGTTACCAGTCCAATATCCTTAACTATTTAAATCAAATATACTTGTAATTGTAGTGAACTATGTGTGTAAAATTCTAATGATTTCATTAAACACAGTCATTTTCGCATTGAAATCGTAAAAATTAATAAAATTCGTCAAAAACAGGTTGCCGATTCAAAGTAAGCAAGCATAGCCAAATACCGAATGTTCGAAGAACCAAGGTTTATCATGTTTTCTAAACGCCAGCTGGTGGTTGAGTTTTTACATTGGTTGTTCGCCAAACGCGATGGTTACCAGTCCAATATCCTTAACTATTTAAATCAAATATACTTGTAATTGTAGTGAACTATGTGTGTAAAATTCTAATGATTTCATTAAACACAGTCATTTTCGCATTGAAATCGTAAAAATTAATAAAATTCGTCAAAAACAGGTTGCCGATTCAAAGTTAAAAAGCATAGCCAAATACCGAATGTTCGAAGAACCAAGGTTTATCATGTTTTACTAAACGCCAGCTGGTGGTGAGTTTTTACATTGGTTGTTCGCCAAACGCGATGGTTACCAGTCCAATATCCTTAACTATTTAAATCAAATGTACTTGTAATTGTAGTGAACTATGTGTGTAAAATTCTAATGATTTCATTAAACACAGTCATTTTCGCATTGAAATCGTAAAAATTAATAAAATTCGTCAAAAACAGGTTGCCGATTCAAAGTAAGCAAGCATAGCCAAATACCGAATGTTCGAAGAACCAAGGTTTATCATGTTTTCTAAACGCCAGCTGGTGGTTGAGTTTTTACATTGGTTGTTCGCCAAACGCGATGGTTACCAGTCCAATATCCTTAACTATTTAAATCAAATATACTTGTAATTGTAGTGAACTATGTGTGTAAAATTCTAATGATTTCATTAAACACAGTCATTTTCGCATTGAAATCGTAAAAATTAATAAAATTCGTCAAAAACAGGTTGCCGATTCAAAGTTAAAAAGCATAGCCAAATACCGAATGTTCGAAGAACCAAGGTTTATCATGTTTTACTAAACGCCAGCTGGTGGTGAGTTTTTACATTGGTTGTTCGCCAAACGCGATGGTTACCAGTCCAATATCCTTAACTATTTAAATCAAATGTACTTGTAATTGTAGTGAACTATGTGTGTAAAATTCTAATGATTTCATTAAACACAGTCATTTTCGCATTGAAATCGTAAAAATTAATAAAATTCGTCAAAAACAGGTTGCCGATTCAAAGTTAAAAAGCATAGCCAAATACCGAATGTTCGAAGAACCAAGGTTTATCATGTTTTCTAAACGCCAGCTGGTGGTGAGTTTTTACATTGGTTGTTCGCCAAACGCGATGGTTACCAGTCCAATATCCTTAACTATTTAAATCAAATATACTTGTAATTGTAGTGAACTATGTGTGTAAAATTCTAATGATTTCATTAAACACAGTCATTTTCGCATTGAAATCGTAAAAATTAATAAAATTCGTCAAAAACAGGTTGCCGATTCAAAGTTAAAAAGCATAGCCAAATACCGAATGTTCGAAGAACCAAGGTTTATCATGTTTTACTAAACGCCAGCTGGTGGTGAGTTTTTTACATTGGTTGTTCGCCAAACGCGATGGTTACCAGTCCAATATCCTTAACTATTTAAATCAAATATACTTGTAATTGTAGTGAACTATGTGTGTAAAATTCTAATGATTTCATTAAACACAGTCATTTTCGCATTGAAATCGTAAAAATTAATAAAATTCGTCAAAAACAGGTTGCCGATTCAAAGTAAGCAAGCATAGCCAAATACCGAATGTTCGAAGAACCAAGGTTTATCATGTTTTCTAAACGCCAGCTGGTGGTTGAGTTTTTACATTGGTTGTTCGCCAAACGCGATGGTTACCAGTCCAATATCCTTAACTATTTAAATCAAATATACTTGTAATTGTAGTGAACTATGTGTGTAAAATTCTAATGATTTCATTAAACACAGTCATTTTCGCATTGAAATCGTAAAAATTAATAAAATTCGTCAAAAACAGGTTGCCGATTCAAAGTTAAAAAGCATAGCCAAATACCGAATGTTCGAAGAACCAAGGTTTATCATGTTTTACTAAACGCCAGCTGGTGGTGAGTTTTTACATTGGTTGTTCGCCAAACGCGATGGTTACCAGTCCAATATCCTTAACTATTTAAATCAAATATACTTGTAATTGTAGTGAACTATGTGTGTAAAATTCTAATGATTTCATTAAACACAGTCATTTTCGCATTGAAATCGTAAAAATTAATAAAATTCGTCAAAAACAGGTTGCCGATTCAAAGTAAGCAAGCATAGCCAAATACCGAATGTTCGAAGAACCAAGGTTTATCATGTTTTCTAAACGCCAGCTGGTGGTTGAGTTTTTACATTGGTTGGTCGCCAAACGCGATGGTTACCAGTCCAATATCCTTAACTATTTAAATCAAATATACTTGTAATTGTAGTGAACTATGTGTGTAAAATTCTAATGATTTCATTAAACACAGTCATTTTCGCATTGAAATCGTAAAAATTAATAAAATTCGTCAAAAACAGGTTGCCGATTCAAAGTAAGCAAGCATAGCCAAATACCGAATGTTCGAAGAACCAAGGTTTATCATGTTTTCTAAACGCCAGCTGGTGGTTGAGTTTTTA
>NW_026712520.1:0-12832 GCF_022539665.2 Daphnia carinata
TATTCGTTATTTGGCTATGCTTTTTAACTTTGAATCGGCAACCTGTTTTTGACGAATTTTATTAATTTTTATGATTTCAATGCGAAAATGACTGTGTTTAATGAAATCATTAGAATTTTACACACATAGTTCACTACAATTACAAGTACATTTGATTTAAATAGTTAAGGATATTGGACTGGTAACCATCGCGTTTGGCGAACAACCAATGTAAAAACTCACCACCAGCTGGCGTTAAGTAAAACATGATAAAACCTGTTTTTTACGAATTTTTTAATTTTTACGATTTCAATGCGAAAATGACTGTGTTTAATGAAATCATTAGAATTTTACACACATAGTTCACTACAATTACAAGTACATTTGATTTAAATAGTTAAGGATATTGGACTGGTAACCATCGCGTTTGGCGAACAACCAATGTAAAAACTCACCACCAGCTGGCGTTTAGTAAAACATGATAAACCTTGGTTCTTCGAACATTCGGTTTTTGGCTATGCTTTTTTTAACTTTGAATCGGCAACCTGTTTTTGACGAATTTTATTAATTTTTATGATTTCAATGCGAAAATGACTGTGTTTAATGAAATCATTAGAATTTTACACACATAGTTCACTACAATTACAAGTACATTTGATTTAAATAGTTAAGGATATTGGACTGGTAACCATCGCGTTTGGCGAACAACCAATGTAAAAACTCACCACCAGCTGGCGTTAAGTAAAACATGATAAACCTTGGTTCTTCGAATATTCGTTATTTGGCTATGCTTTTTAACTTTGAATCGGCAACCTGTTTTTGACGAATTTTATTAATTTTTATGATTTCAATGCGAAAATGACTGTGTTTAATGAAATCATTAGAATTTTACACACATAGTTCACTACAATTACAAGTACATTTGATTTAAATAGTTAAGGATATTGGACTGGTAACCATCGCGTTTGGCGAACAACCAATGTAAAAACTCACCACCAGCTGGCGTTAAGTAAAACATGATAAACCTTGGTTCTTCGAATATTCGTTATTTGGCTATGCTTTTTAACTTTGAATCGGCAACCTGTTTTTTACGAATTTTTTAATTTTTACGATTTCAATGCGAAAATGACTGTGTTTAATGAAATCATTAGAATTTTACACACATAGTTCACTACAATTACAAGTACATTTGATTTAAATAGTTAAGGATATTGGACTGGTAACCATCGCGTTTGGCGAACAACCAATGTAAAAACTCACCACCAGCTGGCGTTAAGTAAAACATGATAAACCTTGGTTCTTCGAATATTCGTTATTTGGCTATGCTTTTTAACTTTGAATCGGCAACCTCTTTTTTACGAATTTTTTAATTTTTACGATTTCAATGCGAAAATGACTGTGTTTAATGAAATCATTAGAATTTTACACACATAGTTCACTACAATTACAAGTACATTTGATTTAAATAGTTAAGGATATTGGACTGGTAACCATCGCGTTTGGCGAACAACCAATGTAAAAACTCACCACCAGCTGGCGTTAAGTAAAACATGATAAACCTTGGTTCTTCGAATATTCGTTATTTGGCTATGCTTTTTAACTTTGAATCGGCAACCTGTTTTTTACGAATTTTTTAATTTTTACGATTTCAATGCGAAAATGACTGTGTTTAATGAAATCATTAGAATTTTACACACATAGTTCACTACAATTACAAGTACATTTGATTTAAATAGTTAAGGATATTGGACTGGTAACCATCGCGTTTGGCGAACAACCAATGTAAAAACTCACCACCAGCTGGCGTTAAGTAAAACATGATAAACCTTGGTTCTTCGAATATTCGTTATTTGGCTATGCTTTTTAACTTTGAATCGGCAACCTGTTTTTGACGAATTTTATTAATTTTTATGATTTCAATGCGAAAATGACTGTGTTTAATGAAATCATTAGAATTTTACACACATAGTTCACTACAATTACAAGTACATTTGATTTAAATAGTTAAGGATATTGGACTGGTAACCATCGCGTTTGGCGAACAACCAATGTAAAAACTCACCACCAGCTGGCGTTAAGTAAAACATGATAAACCTTGGTTCTTCGAATATTCGTTATTTGGCTATGCTTTTTAACTTTGAATCGGCAACCTGTTTTTGACGAATTTTATTAATTTTTATGATTTCAATGCGAAAATGACTGTGTTTAATGAAATCATTAGAATTTTACACACATAGGTCACTACAATTACAAGTACATTTGATTTAAATAGTTAAGGATATTGGACTGGTAACCATCGCGTTTGGCGAACAACCAATGTAAAAACTCACCACCAGCTGGCGTTAAGTAAAACATGATAAACCTTGGTTCTTCGAATATTCGTTATTTGGCTATTCTTTTTAACTTTGAATCGGCAACCTGTTTTTGACGAATTTTATTAATTTTTATGATTTCAATGCGAAAATGACTGTGTTTAATGAAATCATTAGAATTTTACACACATAGTTCACTACAATTACAAGTACATTTGATTTAAATAGTTAAGGATATTGGACTGGTAACCATCGCGTTTGGCGAACAACCAATGTAAAAACTCACCACCAGCTGGCGTTAAGTAAAACATGATAAACCTTGGTTCTTCGAATATTCGTTATTTGGCTATGCTTTTTAACTTTGAATCGGCAACCTGTTTTTGACGAATTTTATTAATTTTTATGATTTCAATGCGAAAATGACTGTGTTTAATGAAATCATTAGAATTTTACACACATAGTTCACTACAATTGAGTACATTTGATTTAAACAGCTCATACACACATATTACAAGATAGTTAAGGATATTGGACTGGTAACCATCGCGTTTGGCGAACAACCAATGTAAAAACTCACCACCAGCTGGCGTTAAGTAAAACATGATAAACCTTGGTTCTTCGAATATTCGTTATTTGGCTATGCTTTTTAACTTTGAATCGGCAACCTGTTTTTGACGAATTTTATTAATTTTTATGATTTCAATGCGAAAATGACTGTGTTTAATGAAATCATTAGAATTTTACACACATAGTTCACTACAATTACAAGTACATTTGATTTAAATAGTTAAGGATATTGGACTGGTAACCATCGCGTTTGGCGAACAACCAATGTAAAAACTCACCACCAGCTGGCGTTAAGTAAAACATGATAAACCTTGGTTCTTCGAATATTCGTTATTTGGCTATGCTTTTTAACTTTGAATCGGCAACCTGTTTTTGACGAATTTTATTAATTTTTATGATTTCAATGCGAAAATGACTGTGTTTAATGAAATCATAAGAATTTTACACACATAGTTCACTACAATTACAAGTACATTTGATTTAAATAGTTAAGGATATTGGACTGGTAACCATCGCGTTTGGCGAACAACCAATGTAAAAACTCACCACCAGCTGGCGTTAAGTAAAACATGATAAACCTTGGTTCTTCGAATATTCGTTATTTGGCTATGCTTTTTAACTTTGAATCGGCAACCTGTTTTTGACGAATTTTATTAATTTTTATGATTTCAATGCGAAAATGACTGTGTTTAATGAAATCATTAGAATTTTACACACATAGTTCACTACAATTACAAGTACATTTGATTTAAATAGTTAAGGATATTGGACTGGTAACCATCGCGTTTGGCGAACAACCAATGTAAAAACTCACCACCAGCTGGCGTTAAGTAAAACATGATAAACCTTGGTTCTTCGAACATTCGGTATTTGGCTATGCTTTTTAACTTTGAATCGGCAACCTGTTTTTGACGAATTTTTTAATTGCAACGTTTCAATGCGAAAATGACGAATGGTTTATTAATGTTTAATCAATGCGAAAATCATGTGTTTAATGAAATTTTAGAATTTTAGTTCACTACAATTACAAGTACATTTGATTTAAATAGTTAAGGATATTGGACTGGTAACCATCGCGTTTGGCGAACAACCAATGTAAAAACTCACCACCAGCTGGCGTTAAGTAAAACATGATAAACCTTGGTTCTTCGAATATTCGTTATTTGGCTATGCTTTTTAACTTTGAATCGGCAACCTGTTTTTGACGAATTTTATTAATTTTTATGATTTCAATGCGAAAATGACTGTGTTTAATGAAATCATTAGAATTTTACACACATAGTTCACTACAATTACAAGTACATTTGATTTAAATAGTTAAGGATATTGGACTGGTAACCATCGCGTTTGGCGAACAACCAATGTAAAAACTCACCACCAGCTGGCGTTAAGTAAAACATGATAAACCTTGGTTCTTCGAATATTCGTTTACATGATAAACCTTGGTTCTTCGAATATTCGTTATTTGGCTATGCTTTTTAACTTTGAATCGGCAACCTGTTTTTGACGAATTTTATTAATTTTTATGATTTCAATGCGAAAATGACTGTGTTTAATGAAATCATTAGAATTTTACACACATAGTTCACTACAATTACAAGTACATTTGATTTAAATAGTTAAGGATATTGGACTGGTAACCATCGCGTTTGGCGAACAACCAATGTAAAAACTCACCACCAGCTGGCGTTTAGTAAAACATGATAAACCTTGGTTCTTCGAACATTCGGTTTTTGGCTATGCTTTTTAACTTTGAATCGGCAACCTGTTTTTTACGAATTTTTTAATTTTTACGATTTCAATGCGAAAATGACTGTGTTTAATGAAATCATTAGAATTTTACACACATAGTTCACTACAATTACAAGTACATTTGATTTAAATAGTTAAGGATATTGGACTGGTAACCATCGCGTTTGGCGAACAACCAATGTAAAAACTCACCACCAGCTGGCGTTAAGTAAAACATGATAAACCTTGGTTCTTCGAATATTCGTTATTTGGCTATGCTTTTTAACTTTGAATCGGCAACCTGTTTTTGACGAATTTTATTAATTTTTATGATTTCAATGCGAAAATGACTGTGTTTAATGAAATCATTAGAATTTTACACACATAGTTCACTACAATTACAAGTACATTTGATTTAAATAGTTAAGGATATTGGACTGGTAACCATCGCGTTTGGCGAACAACCAATGTAAAAACTCACCACCAGCTGGCGTTAAGTAAAACATGATAAACCTTGGTTCTTCGAATATTCGTTATTTGGCTATGCTTTTTAACTTTGAATCGGCAACCTGTTTTTGACGAATTTTATTAATTTTTATGATTTCAATGCGAAAATGACTGTGTTTAATGAAATCATTAGAATTTTACACACATAGTTCACTACAATTACAAGTACATTTGATTTAAATAGTTAAGGATATTGGACTGGTAACCATCGCGTTTGGCGAACAACCAATGTAAAAACTCACCACCAGCTGGCGTTAAGTAAAACATGATAAACCTTGGTTCTTCGAATATTCGTTATTTGGCTATGCTTTTTAACTTTGAATCGGCAACCTGTTTTTGACGAATTTTATTAATTTTTATGATTTCAATGCGAAAATGACTGTGTTTAATGAAATCATTAGAATTTTACACACATAGTTCACTACAATTACAAGTACATTTGATTTAAATAGTTAAGGATATTGGACTGGTAACCATCGCGTTTGGCGAACAACCAATGTAAAAACTCACCACCAGCTGGCGTTAAGTAAAACATGATAAACCTTGGTTCTTCGAATATTCGTTATTTGGCTATGCTTTTTAACTTTGAATCGGCAACCTGTTTTTGACGAATTTTATTAATTTTTATGATTTCAATGCGAAAATGACTGTGTTTAATGAAATCATTAGAATTTTACACACATAGTTCACTACAATTACAAGTACATTTGATTTAAATAGTTAAGGATATTGGACTGGTAACCATCGCGTTTGGCGAACAACCAATGTAAAAACTCACCACCAGCTGGCGTTTAGTAAAACATGATAAACCTTGGTTCTTCGAACATTCGGTTTTTGGCTATGCTTTTTAACTTTGAATCGGCAACCTGTTTTTTACGAATTTTTTAATTTTTACGATTTCAATGCGAAAATGACTGTGTTTAATGAAATCATTAGAATTTTACACACATAGTTCACTACAATTACAAGTACATTTGATTTAAATAGTTAAGGATATTGGACTGGTAACCATCGCGTTTGGCGAACAACCAATGTAAAAACTCACCACCAGCTGGCGTTAAGTAAAACATGATAAACCTTGGTTCTTCGAATATTCGTTATTTGGCTATGCTTTTTAACTTTGAATCGGCAACCTGTTTTTGACGAATTTTATTAATTTTTATGATTTCAATGCGAAAATGACTGTGTTTAATGAAATCATTAGAATTTTACACACATAGTTCACTACAATTACAAGTACATTTGATTTAAATAGTTAAGGATATTGGACTGGTAACCATCGCGTTTGGCGAACAACCAATGTAAAAACTCACCACCAGCTGGCGTTAAGTAAAACATGATAAACCTTGGTTCTTCGAATATTCGTTATTTGGCTATGCTTTTTAACTTTGAATCGGCAACCTGTTTTTGACGAATTTTATTAATTTTTATGATTTCAATGCGAAAATGACTGTGTTTAATGAAATCATTAGAATTTTACACACATAGTTCACTACAATTACAAGTACATTTGATTTAAATAGTTAAGGATATTGGACTGGTAACCATCGCGTTTGGCGAACAACCAATGTAAAAACTCACCACCAGCTGGCGTTAAGTAAAACATGATAAACCTTGGTTCTTCGAATATTCGTTATTTGGCTATGCTTTTTAACTTTGAATCGGCAACCTGTTTTTGACGAATTTTATTAATTTTTATGATTTCAATGCGAAAATGACTGTGTTTAATGAAATCATTAGAATTTTACACACATAGTTCACTACAATTACAAGTACATTTGATTTAAATAGTTAAGGATATTGGACTGGTAACCATCGCGTTTGGCGAACAACCAATGTAAAAACTCACCACCAGCTGGCGTTAAGTAAAACATGATAAACCTTGGTTCTTCGAATATTCGTTATTTGGCTATGCTTTTTAACTTTGAATCGGCAACCTGTTTTTGACGAATTTTATTAATTTTTATGATTTCAATGCGAAAATGACTGTGTTTAATGAAATCATTAGAATTTTACACACATAGTTCACTACAATTACAAGTACATTTGATTTAAATAGTTAAGGATATTGGACTGGTAACCATCGCGTTTGGCGAACAACCAATGTAAAAACTCACCACCAGCTGGCGTTAAGTAAAACATGATAAACCTTGGTTCTTCGAATATTCGTTATTTGGCTATGCTTTTTAACTTTGAATCGGCAACCTGTTTTTGACGAATTTTATTAATTTTTATGATTTCAATGCGAAAATGACTGTGTTTAATGAAATCATTAGAATTTTACACACATAGTTCACTACAATTACAAGTACATTTGATTTAAATAGTTAAGGATATTGGACTGGTAACCATCGCGTTTGGCGAACAACCAATGTAAAAACTCACCACCAGCTGGCGTTTAGTAAAACATGATAAACCTTGGTTCTTCGAATATTCGTTATTTGGCTATGCTTTTTAACTTTGAATCGGCAACCTGTTTTTGACGAATTTTATTAATTTTTATGATTTCAATGCGAAAATGACTGTGTTTAATGAAATCATTAGAATTTTACACACATAGTTCACTACAATTACAAGTACATTTGATTTAAATAGTTAAGGATATTGGACTGGTAACCATCGCGTTTGGCGAACAACCAATGTAAAAACTCACCACCAGCTGGCGTTAAGTAAAACATGATAAACCTTGGTTCTTCGAATATTCGTTATTTGGCTATGCTTTTTAACTTTGAATCGGCAACCTGTTTTTGACGAATTTTATTAATTTTTATGATTTCAATGCGAAAATGACTGTGTTTAATGAAATCATTAGAATTTTACACACATAGTTCACTACAATTACAAGTACATTTGATTTAAATAGTTAAGGATATTGGACTGGTAACCATCGCGTTTGGCGAACAACCAATGTAAAAACTCACCACCAGCTGGCGTTAAGTAAAACATGATAAACCTTGGTTCTTCGAATATTCGTTATTTGGCTATGCTTTTTAACTTTGAATCGGCAACCTGTTTTTGACGAATTTTATTAATTTTTATGATTTCAATGCGAAAATGACTGTGTTTAATGAAATCATTAGAATTTTACACACATAGTTCACTACAATTACAAGTACATTTGATTTAAATAGTTAAGGATATTGGACTGGTAACCATCGCGTTTGGCGAACAACCAATGTAAAAACTCACCACCAGCTGGCGTTAAGTAAAACATGATAAACCTTGGTTCTTCGAATATTCGTTATTTGGCTATGCTTTTTAACTTTGAATCGGCAACCTGTTTTTGACGAATTTTATTAATTTTTATGATTTCAATGCGAAAATGACTGTGTTTAATGAAATCATTAGAATTTTACACACATAGTTCACTACAATTACAAGTACATTTGATTTAAATAGTTAAGGATATTGGACTGGTAACCATCGCGTTTGGCGAACAACCAATGTAAAAACTCACCACCAGCTGGCGTTAAGTAAAACATGATAAACCTTGGTTCTTCGAATATTCGTTATTTGGCTATGCTTTTTAACTTTGAATCGGCAACCTGTTTTTGACGAATTTTATTAATTTTTATGATTTCAATGCGAAAATGACTGTGTTTAATGAAATCATTAGAATTTTACACACATAGTTCACTACAATTACAAGTACATTTGATTTAAATAGTTAAGGATATTGGACTGGTAACCATCGCGTTTGGCGAACAACCAATGTAAAAACTCACCACCAGCTGGCGTTAAGTAAAACATGATAAACCTTGGTTCTTCGAATATTCGTTATTTGGCTATGCTTTTTAACTTTGAATCGGCAACCTGTTTTTGACGAATTTTATTAATTTTTATGATTTCAATGCGAAAATGACTGTGTTTAATGAAATCATTAGAATTTTACACACATAGTTCACTACAATTACAAGTACATTTGATTTAAATAGTTAAGGATATTGGACTGGTAACCATCGCGTTTGGCGAACAACCAATGTAAAAACTCACCACCAGCTGGCGTTAAGTAAAACATGATAAACCTTGGTTCTTCGAATATTCGTTATTTGGCTATGCTTTTTAACTTTGAATCGGCAACCTGTTTTTGACGAATTTTATTAATTTTTATGATTTCAATGCGAAAATGACTGTGTTTAATGAAATCATTAGAATTTTACACACATAGTTCACTACAATTACAAGTACATTTGATTTAAATAGTTAAGGATATTGGACTGGTAACCATCGCGTTTGGCGAACAACCAATGTAAAAACTCACCACCAGCTGGCGTTAAGTAAAACATGATAAACCTTGGTTCTTCGAATATTCGTTATTTGGCTATGCTTTTTAACTTTGAATCGGCAACCTGTTTTTGACGAATTTTATTAATTTTTATGATTTCAATGCGAAAATGACTGTGTTTAATGAAATCATTAGAATTTTACACACATAGTTCACTACAATTACAAGTACATTTGATTTAAATAGTTAAGGATATTGGACTGGTAACCATCGCGTTTGGCGAACAACCAATGTAAAAACTCACCACCAGCTGGCGTTAAGTAAAACATGATAAACCTTGGTTCTTCGAATATTCGTTATTTGGCTATGCTTTTAACTTTGAATCGGCAACCTGTTTTTGACGAATTTTATTAATTTTTATGATTTCAATGCGAAAATGACTGTGTTTAATGAAATCATTAGAATTTTACACACATAGTTCACTACAATTACAAGTACATTTGATTTAAATAGTTAAGGATATTGGACTGGTAACCATCGCGTTTGGCGAACAACCAATGTAAAAACTCACCACCAGCTGGCGTTTAGTAAAACATGATAAACCTTGGTTCTTCGAACATTCGTTATTTGGCTATGCTTTTTAACTTTGAATCGGCAACCTCTTTTTTACGAATTTTTTTAATTTTTACGATTTCAATGCGAAAATGACTGTGTTTAATGAAATCATTAGAATTTTACACACATAGTTCACTACAATTACAAGTACATTTGATTTAAATAGTTAAGGATATTGGACTGGTAACCATCGCGTTTGGCGAACAACCAATGTAAAAACTCACCACCAGCTGGCGTTTAGTAAAACATGATAAACCTTGGTTCTTCGAATATTCGTTATTTGGCTATGCTTTTTAACTTTGAATCGGCAACCTGTTTTTGACGAATTTTATTAATTTTTACGATTTCAATGCGAAAATGACTGTGTTTAATGAAATCATTAGAATTTTACACACATAGTTCACTACAATTACAAGTACATTTGATTTAAATAGTTAAGGATATTGGACTGGTAACCATCGCGTTTGGCGAACAACCAATGTAAAAACTCACCACCAGCTGGCGTTTAGTAAAACATGATAAACCTTGGTTCTTCGAATATTCGTTATTTGGCTATGCTTTTTAACTTTGAATCGGCAACCTGTTTTTGACGAATTTTATTAATTTTTACGATTTCAATGCGAAAATGACTGTGTTTAATGAAATCATTAGAATTTTACACACATAGTTCACTACAATTACAAGTACATTTGATTTAAATAGTTAAGGATATTGGACTGGTAACCATCGCGTTTGGCGAACAACCAATGTAAAAACTCACCACCAGCTGGCGTTTAGTAAAACATGATAAACCTTGGTTCTTCGAATATTCGTTATTTGGCTATGCTTTTTAACTTTGAATCGGCAACCTGTTTTTGACGAATTTTATTAATTTTTACGATTTCAATGCGAAAATGACTGTGTTTAATGAAATCATTAGAATTTTACACACATAGTTCACTACAATTACAAGTACATTTGATTTAAATAGTTAAGGATATTGGACTGGTAACCATCGCGTTTGGCGAACAACCAATGTAAAAACTCACCACCAGCTGGCGTTTAGTAAAACATGATAAACCTTGGTTCTTCGAACATTCGTTATTTGGCTATGCTTTTTAACTTTGAATCGGCAACCTGTTTTTGACGAATTTTATTAATTTTTACGATTTCAATGCGAAAATGACTGTGTTTAATGAAATCATTAGAATTTTACACACATAGTTCACTACAATTACAAGTACATTTGATTTAAATAGTTAAGGATATTGGACTGGTAACCATCGCGTTTGGCGAACAACCAATGTAAAAACTCACCACCAGCTGGCGTTTAGTAAAACATGATAAACCTTGGTTCTTCGAACATTCGTTATTTGGCTATGCTTTTTAACTTTGAATCGGCAACCTCTTTTTTACGAATTTTTTAATTTTTACGATTTCAATGCGAAAATGACTGTGTTTAATGAAATCATTAGAATTTTACACACATAGTTCACTACAATTACAAGTACATTTGATTTAAATAGTTAAGGATATTGGACTGGTAACCATCGCGTTTGGCGAACAACCAATGTAAAAACTCACCACCAGCTGGCGTTAAGTAAAACATGATAAACCTTGGTTCTTCGAACATTCGTTATTTGGCTATGCTTTTTAACTTTGAATCGGCAACCTGTTTTTGACGAATTTTATTAATTTTTACGATTTCAATGCGAAAATGACTGTGTTTAATGAAATCATTAGAATTTTACACACATAGTTCACTACAATTACAAGTACATTTGATTTAAATAGTTAAGGATATTGGACTGGTAACCATCGCGTTTGGCGAACAACCAATGTAAAAACTCACCACCAGCTGGCGTTTAGTAAAACATGATAAACCTTGGTTCTTCGAACATTCGGTATTTGGCTATGCTTTTTAACTTTGAATCGGCAACCTGTTTTTGACGAATTTTATTAATTTTTACGATTTCAATGCGAAAATGACTGTGTTTAATGAAATCATTAGAATTTTACACACATAGTTCACTACAATTACAAGTACATTTGATTTAAATAGTTAAGGATATTGGACTGGTAACCATCGCGTTTGGCGAACAACCAATGTAAAAACTCACCACCAGCTGGCGTTTAGTAAAACATGATAAACCTTGGTTCTTCGAACATTCGGCATTTGGCTATGCTTTTTAACTTTGAATCGGCAACCTGTTTTTGACGAATTTTATTAATTTTTACGATTTCAATGCGAAAATGACTGTGTTTAATGAAATCATTAGAATTTTACACACATAGTTCACTACAATTACAAGTACATTTGATTTAAATAGTTAAGGATATTGGACTGGTAACCATCGCGTTTGGCGAACAACCAATGTAAAAACTCACCACCAGCTGGCGTTTAGTAAAACATGATAAACCTTGGTTCTTCGAACATTCGGTATTTGGCTATGCTTTTTAACTTTGAATCGGCAACCTGTTTTTGACGAATTTTATTAATTTTTACGATTTCAATGCGAAAATGACTGTGTTTAATGAAATCATTAGAATTTTACACACATAGTTCACTACAATTACAAGTACATTTGATTTAAATAGTTAAGGATATTGGACTGGTAACCATCGCGTTTGGCGAACAACCAATGTAAAAACTCACCACCAGCTGGCGTTTAGTAAAACATGATAAACCTTGGTTCTTCGAACATTCGTTATTTGGCTATGCTTTTTAACTTTGAATCGGCAACCTGTTTTTGACGAATTTTATTAATTTTTACGATTTCAATGCGAAAATGACTGTGTTTAATGAAATCATTAGAATTTTACACACATAGTTCACTACAATTACAAGTACATTTGATTTAAATAGTTAAGGATATTGGACTGGTAACCATCGCGTTTGGCGAACAACCAATGTAAA
>NW_026712521.1:0-132959 GCF_022539665.2 Daphnia carinata
AATGTGAATTTAGTGTGATACAGTGAATTTCAATATCTACATTCCAACAGCATCAAATATACGTTTATTCAATGTGAATATAGTGTAAAGTTTCATAACCTCGTGTATTGCAGTGAATCGTCGTAATAATTCCGATTTAACAAGGTACAAACATGCTGTATTTATACTACTAACTAACACACATTTGAAGGTAAAATGGGTGGGGATACGTTCACTTTCACTCGTGAAACGCTTGAGGGATGTTGAGGGTGTGGCTGTCTTCGGATAGCCTTTGGGCTCGTTACATTCCTCCCCCCTTCGATGAGAAGAATTGGTCCTCCAATATGCGCTTCTCCATCACCGACTATAACCTACGGCTGAATAATAAAACTTGTTCCTTCACCTGAATTTTAGAAGAAATTTTCTCTCCTTCTTCTTTTTCCGTCACCAATTATAGTTGCTTCTATGAATACAAATGATGGCTATGGTTGAATAAACCGGTTCTATCTTCGTCTTGATTATAGTGCGTTTGTGCTGTCATTGTTTGACATAGCCGTATGTCCACGGTTGTCTTTTATTTTTGTATCTGCTCCGTGTAGAAGCAGTAACTCGATCATGTCTGATTGTTTGTATCTCACTGCATCGTGTAGGGCGGTTGTGCCCGTTTCGTCTTGTTGGTTGACGTCGATTATTCTTTTTGTGCCGATTTGCGTTGCCAAGTCTTCGAGACCGTACCTGGCGAGGTAGTGTAAGGCGGTTTTGCCCTCGTTTGTTGCTATCTTGATGTTTGTTGGGGTACAAATTAGTCTTGCGCATTCTTCATTTTTGTGTGATATTGCCGTCATCAGTGGGGTTTCTCCGTCTTTATTGCGATTTGTGAATTCGCAGTTGTTGTGTTTTAGTATTCTTATCAAGAATAAATCGTTGTTGGTTGCTGCCCAATGTCCGATTGTGTTCCCTTGATACATTATCTCGGGATTCGCTCCGTAGGAAAGTAAGGCATCCGTTATGTCGTACCTGTTCCTTTCTATACTGGTGTGAAGTAGGGTACGTCCTTCGTCGTATCGTTTATCGAGGAATATAGCCATTTTTTGCCTTGGCCAACATCCTAGCGATTCTAATTTGCTTTGGATGCACCTCCTTATAGTTGGTACTGGAGCTTCCATCATGGATAAGCAAAGTTTTCCGGCTTCTAGGTCAATAGTGGCCTGTCGATGCAGCTGAATTTTTTCCGCTCGCTCCGTTGAAAGTGGTGCTATCGTTTTCATCCGACAGTTTTTGCAGGCTTTCTTTTCCCTTTGTTCGTCATTCGGCCTGCTCCGTTTTTGGGGCGGCTCACATTGTAGGTCGGTGTCACTGTTATTTTCTAATTCGGCACCGTGGGGTGGGTCATATTGGAAGCCGGTGTCACTGTTATTTTCCAATATATATTCGGTACTGTAGGCACTTTCCATGTCGGGTTCTATTTCACTATATGCATTTATCTCCTTGGTGTCGTCGTCACTCGATTCACTGCTGTCTTTACTTTTCCTCTCTAGCTCAGAAAAATCGTTCTTTTCGGTTTTGATTCCGATCCATTCTGCGTTTTTCACTATTTGCCTGTTTACATCCGCACTTTTAGCACTATCTTTTTCTCCGTTTTCTTGCTGGCTTTTCTCACTTTCAGTATCGCTAATGATTATTAACTCGTGTTCCTTTTGGTCCTGTGGGATGATGATTACGTCCATTTCGTTATCTTGATTGGTGATGTTGTTTGCCATTTTGAGAGGAATGGTTTAGTTTTGATGACACTTTGCTTTGTGGAACTTTGTCGGAGTTTTGTCGTTGAGACACTGGGAGGGGTTAGTTAATTCATTTTGGGAATCTTTCTTCTTCAGAGGTCTTCTTGCTGTTTGCTAACTTTTGTTTAACTGTTCTTAAATTGAAGGCAGGTTTGTCTTGCATTTAATTATGTTCCTTTTCGGTCTCATATCCCTTCGCGGGTGAATTGACATATAAGCCGTTTGATTGTAGAACTTTCCTTATTCCTTTTTTAGTCATTGTCATTTTCATTTTAGGTGTTCCTGTGTTTTATTTTCTTTGTGAGTTAGTTTCTTTAGTATGATGAAGAGATGTTGCCTTTCACAAGAATTTTTGAAAAGCCTTTTGATTTCGAGCATGTTTATATGGATACTGATCCTCCTGATGACTTTGTTATTAGCTTTTGATTTTGTGGATAATGTTAGTTGAGAATACAAAATTGTTATTTGAGTTTGCTTCCTCTTCTTGTTTTACTATAAAGTTACGAGTAAGGGGATATAAAAAAAATTTAAGGGTCATTTAATTGGTTGAAAATGCTGATTAGTACGTTATTTACTGGGGGCTGTTAATTTATTCTGTTATTAATTGAATTTGTCAAGGGGTATGTCTAGTTGCTACTTTTAATTTCGATGACCTTGGGACTTTTTATTTTCTAGCTGAACTACTGTTGTCAATTTCTGACATACAACGGCATAGGTCTTCCCAAACCATGCCGTACCCAACGACATAAGTACAGGTTGTGTGTTTTCCTGTGCATCTTTTGGGTGTGTCGGTTTCTTCAATAGCTGGGTAGCTTAATGAATTTGGCGCGCTCGGCCGTGGAGGGCGCACTTGTCCTTGTCTTTCGATTGTCAGTTGTGTAGGGGCGGCTGTTCTTATGAACGGTTGTTCGGCGGTTATTTCTGGATGATAATTTGTCTCTCGTACCGGTAGCATTGAAGCGAGTTCGTGGTCTTCCTCTATGCCATCATCGTATCTGCTTGTAAACTTTCGGTTTCTGCGAATATGTTCTTTAATTTTTGAGATGGGGTTGCAAATGATGAAGATCCGTAAGCATATGAGGAATAGCACAAATCCTATCGCCGATAGGCCTATTATTTTTAATTTGTCGAACCATGAATACATGTGACCTATTTGATTATCTTGTTCTTCTGACATCACAATATCTCCAACAGAATTGGAATTTCCTTCTTGCATTCTGCCAACTAGGTCATTTAGGATGTTTAATTTCTCCATTTCCATTGTCTCGTGTGCTGGATGACTTTTCAGGGAAAAATCGAAATCATTTAGGTGGAGCTCTTCAAATTCTGTAATGAGTTCTAGGTTGGGCATGTGGATGCTAGGCTTTTGTCGTATCCAATCTCCGGTTGTAGAGTTGTGTTCCCAGGTGTGAGGATTTCCATTTAAATTAACTAACGGTGTTTTCCAAAAACAATCGGAAAATGGGTGAATTGACCATCCATCTGTTCCGATCGTACAGTTCTTTCCTTCGTAAGTAAAGAACGGCTGAAATCCACATTTTGTTTCGTTCGCTGAGATAAAAATTCTCTTGGCTTCGCATTGTTGAAGTGTCATTGCTTGACCGAAGCCTTGTAGTCTCGTGCAGATTGGTAAACCTACTGCTGCTGCGGCCAAAATTCCGTTGGTTTGAGCTAAGATAACTGCCTGTGTTCTTTTGATTGCCGATAATTGACAACAAACGTCTCGTATTTCTTTTGCGAGTTTTTTCTCGTGTTCTGTTTCGATGCTTATCTTATATTGGTCGTGCATTTTACTTATTTCGTATTTAATTTTGTCGTTGAATTCTTCAATGTTTTTGGGTAAATCGGCTTCTAAATTTTCATTGTTTGATGTATCTTCAGCTTTTTGATCCATTGAAATTATCAAAGAATCAGCTAACGGTAAGTTTCGAATACTGCTTTCTTCGATGGCCTGAATTTGAGTTCCTTCTGTTGTAGACGTTGTTCCCGTTAGTGCTAAAGGGGTTACTCCGGCAGTATGTGTTGATGATTGTTGGGTCGTCCAACTTTCGCTTACTGTTTTTGTGCTCGGCGTTATTGAGCGGCTGGTGCGTCGTTGTTGTCGCGGTTGTTGTGGAACTTGTCGTAGTAGGCGTTGTTGTTTCCTCCGTTGTTGTTGAACTTGTCGTAGTAGGCGTTGTTGTTTTCTCGATTGCCGGAGAAATAGGACCTGGAGAATTAGGACCCGGAGATTTAGGACCCCAAAAAAGGACCTGGAGAAATAGGACCCGGAGAATTAGGACCCAATCATCAATCATATTTAGAAGGGTCCTATTTCTTCCTCATAAGGGTCCTATTTCTCCATAGTAATGGTCCGATTTCTCCTTGGGAAATAACCCTAAAGCCCGCTGTTATAAAGGAAGAACCGGACGGGTTATGTAGTTTTCCGCACTCCAAACCACGTTATCAATTGCTCGTGTAATCAGTCCATCATTACTTTTTTGTTTGAATTCATATTTGTATTTTTTTTGCACGATTACACGGATTATCTATTGCTTTACACAGCTCATTTATAAAAGTTATATTTATTTTTACACAGTGTTTGATTTTTTGCCCTTGACCTTTCGTTAGTGGCGTCCAGTTCTAGTATCGCCCTCCCCCCTGGCTGATATCCTTATTCCATGCGAATTCCCGGAGACGAGGGGCATGCTTTCCCCTAAGTACTCCTTAATACACTGATAAATAATTAAAAAATTATATATATATAATTTAAGACAAGCACATTTTTTAATAAAAAAAATATATGCCGCAAAACCATAAATAGAGACCTACGTGGCAAGAACGAAAATAATGAGTTCCGCTCGGATCATGGAAGGCATGCCAGTGTATTGTTATACAAAACTATCATGGCACGGCTTGGAAATAATGGAACACGAGGTTGCTCATCCATGTCAATATCGGCAATTCATACGATAAGTTTGTTTTTTTCGCTAGTTTATTCAGTTTATGCTTTCCTTTCATTTTTCGTTTTCTTAATGTTGATTTATCCCTTTTCTGTTGTTGTTCCTTTCTCTTTTCTTGTTCTTCGATGCGTTCAACCAACTTCTTTCTCGTTTGTGATGTTGATTTTATTCTCTTTCCTAATTGGTTTATCAAGCTCGCAATCAATTCCACATTTTTTTGAACCTATTGCGCTTAGTATTCTTTTATCTGTTAAAATACAGAAAAGTAAAATTAGTTGAAGGTCTATTTTTTTTTGTCGAAATCAAAGTTTACCTTGGCATCTGTTATTTTTCCTTTGTTTGTTTAGTTTCTTCTTCTCCAACTTATCTAACTTCCGTTTAAGTTGAGTTTTCATTTTATCAGAGTCCTGCTTTTCCCCTGAAATTGGATGACATATGCTGGCTTGCCTTCCTTAAACAAAAAGATTATAGCACATACATACCCTACTAGCCTTTGTCCGTCCCAGGGACATCCCATCTACGTCCTGGCTGGCCGATCGGGACGTCCCATTCTGACGGCAGATGTACGTCATCAGAATGTCCTAATGTCCGGTTTTAGGGACGTCCACTGGAGGACGTCCTACGGACGTAATTAATTGGAAGTCCTGGTAACGTCCTTATTTGGGAGTACTACGGACGTCCTTAGTTGGCCGTCTGCAGGATGGCAAATCCGTACGTTCAGTGAACGTACGTATTGGAACCTCCGCGGAATGTCCGGATCGCGGCAGCCAAAGGACGCAAGAAAATTTGTTTAAATTAAAATAATACCATAAATTTTTGGTAATTGATTTACATATCATTTATTTTTACAAAATACAAATAATTAAACAAAAAATTCAAAAAAAACTTTTTCGATTTGACTTCGGTAGCAACAGACGAACTAAATCCAGGTAAGCATATTATTTACATTTGTTGTACCGATCAAAAAGCTCTTCAACTTCCGCAAAACAGCGACGATCTTCTTCCTCATTTTCACGCACAAATTCTTCCAACGGATACTAAAATCACAAGAAATATGAGATCAGGTAATAGTTTGAGCTTAATTGAAATTTTAAAACTAACCTTGTGGCGAGGGAAGGTTCCAATTGGCCAGTCCTTTGTAGGAATGTCCAGTTTATGGACTGGCTTGGTATGAGTCGTGATTAACGTACCAAACGTTCTGTCGTGGAAAGCGCCTTTTGTAACAGAGCAAAGGCTTTCATTTAATATTGATTCAACATTGTAACGTGTTTCTAAATACCTTTGAAAGACATAAGAGTCAGGTCAGAAACACCAGGCAATTGGTTCATTACGCAACTCGTCTTCTCCTCTGGGGTATATGACTTATCTCCCCTCTGTTTCCGGCGATACCAAACGAAAATTTCCTTGTACGCATTTTCGTTTGAGCACGATCCACACGCCATCGTCGTTACCTTTAAATATATTTTTTATTATTTGCAATAGGTCGGAACAATTAAGGAGCTACAACTTACCTCTGTATGGCCTTTGGGAGCAATACGTAACAGAGAATTCTGGACTCGCTGAGGATAATTTTCACCAGGAAATACACCGAGGGCAGGTCGGTTTATGAATCTTTGAGAAATATAAATTAAAATTTTGATGTTGCCCAGACAGGTAAATAATCAATTCAATTACGTTCTGATGTTTTCTTTATCTTGACATCTAATAATTCAGGGTGGTTGTAACCTAATGGAACTGAAGAGGTTTGAGTGTAAACATCAAGCAGAATATTGCCATCGACATCGTATAAATAGTTTCGTATGCTCTTCGAATAATCGGCGAACAACTGCACTGCGTCCGAGATCTGCAAAGATAAATTTGGTAATTTAAAGTCTTACGACGTTAACACAAAGTATGGCAAATAGTATAAAGAAATATGGCAACTGACTTGAATTTTTTTCACTTTTTTTTCACACTGCTATGCGGCCGTTGCTCAGGCTGCTGTTGTTGCTGATGGAAAAAGTCGAATAACTCTGTTGTTTTACTTTGCGGGCCTTTCAACTGCTTCCAAAACTAAGAAAGAAAAAAAAACTCAGGTTTGATGAATGAAAATTACGAACAAGAAAAACGAACAATAACATATAATATATAGCATGCAACAAGAATGAACAACATGGAACGAATCCGGGTTTTTACCATCTTTATTCCTGCTGGATGTTAGGGTTCGCCACCTAAGACGATAATAAATTAAGGTAGTTAATAGTTGAAAATGCGTCTAACTGAAATGATAATTAAACAATGGCTCTCAGATACTATCTAGTAGGAAGATTATAAAAGTTTTTCAACATTCCAAAAAGTTATAATTATCGAGTACTTTAAATTTTAGATAAATACGAAAGAAATTCACCTGTGGCAATAAGACACTTGTCGTAGGTGATGGTAAGGCCGTCATCTAACTCAGCTTTGCGACCAGCAATGTCCAGTTTAACTACATGATGTCCTCGCACAACTGAAACACCACCATCATGTTCTTTGGCAACTAATTCCACTGGACTGCAGTAGAATTCATCCTGATCGAAGAACAAACTGGATCCAAAAATAGGTCACATTCATTAAAATAACGCAACACAAAATTATAACTTTAGACAATCACCTTCACTTTTTTCCGTTCCACTGCTTAAACTTCAGTTTGTTTGACACTTCGGGATCGTCACTGAACCACAATTCTTACGCGATAGTGGTGGCCTCATGTAAGGCAAGTGGTTTTCTTCACCAATGACTAAGACCTAGAACAAATGATTCAATTAAAAATGGCGAGATATTTTATGGCATGCTTATAAAAGTCCGATTCGATGAGTTGTAGCTTGAACGTGAACGGAAGAACGAAAAGCCTTTAAACCATAAAAATAAAATTAATTTAGATTCAATTACACATATTTTACCATTCATAGCTGGGTGTGTGGTTGGTTTTCTCCTCAACAACAGAATTGGTTGTCTTGCTTATGTAAATTGAAATCCGTTAAAGCTCAGTACTTGCATCTTGAGATTAATGTCTTGACGTAACTAACAGCTGTAATGGTGTTATTTCATCTGAACGATAAGAAAAATGATTACATAAATTTCACGAACAAAAAACTGTGAACATCTAGATTACCAGAAGGATGATAGTTATAAGGCAGCTAACAAGTTGGTTCCCAAATGGTTCATGGTAAATCATCTCTAGTTTCATGATTCTCCTTGAAATTAACCACCAGATTACTAATCCGAAACATTTCGGATTAGTAATCTGTGTCAAATTTCCAAATGCAATTAATAAAATTATGTCTATACTTTAAATTCCTTTCCTTCCACGTAAATTTTTTTCTTCTGTGGTGCTAATGCCAACATGAATTTGAAATGTACCAAAACTGCCAAACCTAGGAAATGGTTTTGGTTTTAGCTTTAAGTGCGACTGGTGTATCTGCACCAGATTCACGGGTTTGCCTAGCAATCCCTTACGCACGAGTGATTATTGTTTTTGTTGTTTTTTGAGTTGATATTTTTAAGGAAGGGAAGGATTGTTGGGGGTGGTGGGAATCGAACACGAGGTAACTATCTACGAAGGTATGGCGATAGCCACTGTGCCAGGACCGCACAAAACCTAGGAAATAAAAATTTTTTAATTTTACTGAAACTAGCCACTTACCTGTCAAACAAACACCGCTTACAATAAGCAACTTCAACGATTCATAGAATTGTAGGATGTTGACACTTCGAGCTTGCAACAGTCGTCTGCTTGTAGTAACCGTTGCCATATATATCGTAAAAAACAATATTTTGCGCAAGGGCAAACAGTGTTTTATTATGAAATTAACGTTTATTAAATTATTTTTATGTAATAATTTTATTAGTTATCTGTGTATTAAGAGGTACTTATGCGCCCTCCCAAGAATCCTTATTGAGGCACGAAGAAAAAAAAAGTGAATAGTGACACTAGTAAAGGGCGGGTGATGGTAGGCCTGAAAACACCAGTAAGAAAATGTAAAATGCAAAAATTCAAATACTGTGTAAACAAAATTACTTTTCTATTAAATGAGCTCTAAAAAGCAATAGAAAAAGCATATAATCCTGCAAAAATATTATGAATGTAAATAAAAAAAAAAAAAGTTATAATGCAGTGAAGAGGCGTCATATTGATAACGGTGTTTGGAGTGCAGAAACCAATATAGGCCGTTCGGTTTTTTTTTCAACATATAGGAAAACCAATTGTACATTGATTTTTTATAATGGAGAAATAGGACTTTAAGGCTGGAGAAATAGGACCCTCAATATGGAGAAATAGGACCCTTCAAAAAATGTTTGAAGATTGGGTCCCATTCCTCCAGGTCCTATTTCTCCAGGTCCTATTTGTAGGTCCTAAATCTTCGGGTCCTATTTCTCCAGGTCCTATTTCTCCGGCTACCTGTTTTCTCTGTTGTTGTGGTACTTGTTGTAGTGGCCATTGTTGTTGTTGTCGTAAGTTTTGTAGTTGTAGTGGTTGTTCAAGTTGAAGTTATCTTAGCAGTTGCCGTAGGTGTAGTAGTAGTGGTGGGTTTAGTGCTTGTCGATGTGATTATTGGTTTTGTAGTTGTGGTGGGTTTTGTTGACGTTGATGTCATACTGGGTTTAGTTGTCACTTTCTGTGTTGTGGTGGGTTTGCTAGCTGCTGTGCTTGTAACTGGTTTAATTGTCGTAGTGCTTTTTACCGTAGTTTTTGCTGTTGTTCCCAATGTGGTTTTTATTGTGGGCTTTGTAGTCGTTGTAGCGCTTGTCGTTGTTGTGTGTTTTTCTGTTGTGGGTGTGGCAGGGGGTGTGGCCACAGTTTTGCTGTTCTCTGATTGGTTGTTATCCTCTCTTTTCATTAGTGGTGGTATGTTTGGGAGTGTTTTCCCGTCCAATGGCTGTGTAGTGTGCAGTGCTATGATGGCTGCCGCTGAGAGAGTCCGTATTTGGTGTGGGTTGCGATATTCAAAGTTAAAGTGTTGTTTTTGGCTGGAGCTGTGACAATGCCCCGGGGTCACCCGTCCTACTCTCTGTGTGAGACACTTCCTGTCTGATGAGGGTGAATGTAGCCCAGTTCTATCTGTTGCCATGAGCTGTCCTGTGTGCTCAAATGTGCCCCAGATTGAGCTGGTGCTAGCGCACTCTTGAAGTATTAGCATTGTCGTATTGGCTTTGATACAGGTGTTTGTGTTGAACGGTCTGATGGTGAAGTCAGATGTATATTCGAAAGCTTGTCCTCGTTCTGTTGTTTTGCTACAGTTGGCTACCATTGTTTGTGATTGTACTAATGGATCGTTGCTGTTAATTAGTTTTCTTAGTTCTTCTTGACATTGCGGCCACTCTTTGTCGCATTCTTCTAATGTCATTTGCTTGTTTACTCCATGGTGTGTTAGACATTTTTCGTTTGGTGTTTTTCCGTTTTTCAATAGGCCCCAGGCAATCATATCCCAGATTATATTTCCGCTACCGTGATTAGTTTTTAAAATTCCTCCAAATAGCGGTGAATTAATCGTGGTTGTGATTGCCTTCCGTTGTTCTTGTTGAATTTCCTGCATTTCTGCTAAAGTTGTGTCTGGGAAATTTTCTATGATGTCTGGATTGGTGTTGACAGTTTCAAAGATCCATTTTTGTGTTACGCTGTTCTTATCATCTCTGCATTCTGTCAATATGATAGTTTGGTATGTTCCTAGTGTGATACAGAGATACGATTCTTGTGAAATTAATTGATGGTTTTGTTGATCTAGAATCCACCACGTTGAAAATTCTGAGCATTTAGCAACAATTAGTCGGCCTGCTTCTCCTTCTGTGATACAGATATTACTGTTCTGGATTCTTATTGTTTGGTCAACGATGTATTCGATTTCTGATCCTTGAGGAAGTGGATCATCGTCTTTGAGACGAAAGTGGGCGGTTAACTGAGTGTTTTCGTTTGGTTTGTATATTATGTATATAGTGGCGTTGTAATTTACACTCCGGTCCTTCTCGTTGATCCTGATTGACTGTTGATATCCCATTATTATTGGCCCCCAGGCGTACGAAATGCTGTACAGACGTTTTCCTGAGTCTTCCGAGGGAGTGTTGAGCAAGAATGTAACTTCTTGTTGAATGGATCGTTTCCGCATGGTTAACTGGAGTTCCCTGTAGTCCTTGCACACCGATGTATCTAGGTGAGTATTTTGTATACATGTATGTATAGTTGTTTTGAACATCTCGTACAATTTTCTCGTTGTTTCGGTTGGAAAGATTAGGTATGTGAGCGGTACGCCCACAACTTTGTAACCTTGTGGTGTTATGTCCCGATCTGGTTTGTTGAAGAGTGAAATTTCGATCTGTCGATTGGTGTCGTAAAGACGGCTGGTGTTTTCGTGTTCCGGTATTCTCGGAAGTTCCAGATAACCGCTTCCTTTGATCAAGGTTTGAGAATATGAATTATTTGTTGTCCTATCTCCCCATACTATTGTGTTTTGATTTTGGATGAAGTGTCCTTCCTGCTGGGTAGTATTTAATGGTCCAAATGGGCTCTCAATTGGGTCGTCTTGTTTTTCCTGCCGTAAGGTGATTTGTTCTGCAACACAGTTGAGGGTGTGATATGTTTTTATGGCATACCATTGCCCTTCACCTGTCGGGGTGGCTGTGAAACTCAGACCCGCTGGTCCGGTCTGCATGTTATTATCGCCACACTTCTTGTCGTTCACCATTCTCCAGCATTCCAGTGGGGAAATTAGTTTAGTTTCTTGTGAATATATGGTGTCGAAAGATCCGATCCAGAATGACCCAGTTATTTTCTTCGTTTTTATCCATTGCTTGCAGGTCCAGCCTTTCCAAGAGGCTGCTGGTTTTTGTGTTGTTTTTAAAGTGTACAACGTGGGTATTCTGGGTAAGTGAGCTGTATCTGATTCTTTGTTATTGCAGTAATAGGTGCCTCTATATCTAAAATTCCTCTGGTCTTTACGTTCTGGCAGTCGCATACGGTTGAATAGATGGGATATGTGGATGGAATGATGGTGAGTAATTGGATGAGTGATAGTATCAGTTCCATCTGCGAAAAGAAAATTTGGACGTTTTAGAATCTCGAGACTTCGTTGCGTTGCCGTAAGTTGTATCGTGGATTCGTCATTCTAGTGTGTGCAGGATTAATTGGTATAGGACCGGGGAGATTTGGTGCGATGACTTTGCAATTTTCCGTTTCTGCTGCATGATGATGCGGATGCCAACACGCTCTACGGACAGGTATTCTTTTGTTGTTGATGAAGCTGTTTCTTGGTCTGCCTGGTCCTCGTCGCACTGTTTCACTTCTTGGTTGTTGTGGAATACTAGATAATTTTTCTGTTTCTTGGTTTGCCGGGACGTAGAGTTTTAGGCGGTTGACTTGTACCACTGATTTTAGTTTTTCATTGCTCGCGTTTTGAATCTCATAAGTGAGATTTGAGAAATTTCTGATGATTTTGAATGGTCCATTCCACCTGTTGATGAATTTTCCGGCAGTTGGTGGAGCTTTCAGTAGCACAAAGTCACCAATGTTATATTTGATTGCTTGTGTTCCTTTGTCGTAATATCTTTTTTGTTTTGTCTGTGCCCGAAATAGGTGTTCCTTTGCTAGTTGCTGAGCCTTCTTCCATTGGTGTGAGTACATTACACTGGTATCCTCGTATGTTTCGTATCGCCTGTCTATTTTGATGTCGTTTGGGAGCACTGGTTGTCTCCCGAAGAATAGAAAGAATGGGTTTTGTTGCAGTGTTGATTGCTTCGCTGTGTTGTAAGCAAATGTGACAAATGGTAGATATTTGTCCCAATTTTCTGGTTCATCCGTTACGTAGCAAGCCAACATGTCACATAGGGTTCTGTTAAATCGTTCTACTAATCCGTCTGTCTGGGGATGGTATGCTGTTGTTCTGATTTGTTTGATTTTAAATAATTTGCAAATATCTTGGATTAAGCTCGACAGGAAATTAGTTCCTTGATCTGTTAAGACTACTTTAGGGGATCCATATTTGGTGTAAATATCATTAACCAGTATTGTAGCAATTGTTTGGGCAGTTTGATCTCTCATTGGAACCGTGAAGACGAAACGACTGGCATAATCTGATAGGACTAAAATATACTTATGTCCCTTTGCGCTTTCTTGAACGGGACCCACAATATCCATCGCAAGTCTTTCCCACACCCTTTCGGCTGGGGGCATAGGTTGCAATGGTGCTTTACTTCCTCCCACAGCCTTGCGTTTTGCGCATTTAAGGCAATTTTTGATGTGTTCTGTTACGTTTTGTCGCATGTATGGGAAGAAGTATTGTTCTCTAAGTCTGGCTATTGTTTTTTCGATTCCTAAATGCCCTGCCATCATGTGATCATGATTTGCTCGTAAAATTCCGTCGATTAACGGTACAGGGACTACTAATTTTCCTTGTCTATCTGTTAATAGACCCTTTTCATTGATTATAAAGTTGCTTGAGAATCTTTTATTTCTATTTTTCTGGCTATCTTCTTGTATTTCCATCATTAGTTTTTGACAATATTTATCTGCTTGCTGTAATTCTATCCATCTGTCTTCTTTCTCAGACCTTTTACTTTCACTTCCAATTTCTCTTTCGAAACCTACGCTTTTCCTTTGAAGACTTTCCCTCTCAAAACTTTCGTTTTCTTTTTGAATACTTTCGTTTTCTTTCTCCAGCTGTTCTTGTTTCTTTAATCTTTCAATCCTTAGTTTTTCTTTTAGATTTTCACCTTTTTTTCGAATATTTTCTAGCTCTTATGACAGTTCCTCTTTCCATTGCCCTTGTTTCTACTCGTGCTATTGGCACTATGGGAATACGGCTTAGGGTGTCTGCATTTTGGTGCGACTTCCCAGGCCGATACCCAATGACGATGTCGAATTCTTGTATTTTTAGTGCCCATCTAGCTATCTTCCTGCGGGTTCTGTCTTGCTCATTAACCATTCTAAAGGTCTATGGTCTGTAAATACGGTGAATCTGCGTCCGTATAGATACGTTCTAAATACGTCAATTGCGTGGATGATGGCGTAAGCCTCTTTCTCTGTGGTTGACCACTTGGCTTCGCGGTCGTTCAGATGTTTAGAGCTATACGCTATGACGACTTCCGCGCCGTCTGATTCACGGGGTTCCTGTACGTCGGACTCCGCTGAATCCGCTGATTGAGGTAGAGTTTGCATCTGAGCCAAGACTGCTCCTATACCGTATCCTGAGGCATCTGTGTAGATGAGAAATTCGCGCGTGAAATCTGGATACCCTAGGATAGGTCTAGTTATGAGACAGTTCTTGATACAATCAAAGGCGTCCCTTTGTTCCTCTCCCCATTTCCACTCGGCTGATTTTCTCGTTAGCGCTGTCAGTGGGTGGGCTTTATCAGCAAAAGCCCTGATGAACTTTCTGTAATAGCTAGCCAAACCTAGAAATGAGCTCAATTCTTTCACGTTTTTGGGAGCTGGGTATTTGATGATTGCTTCTAACTTTTTTGTACTCGGTGTTATTCCTTTTTTCGAAACAATATATCCTAAATAGTCTAATTCTTCTTTGAAAAATTCGCATTTCTTTCTTTTTAATTTTAGTCCTGCGTCTTTAAGAAGTTTAAACACTGCTTCTAGATGTATCACATGTTCAGCAATATTATTACTGAACACTATGATGTCATCCAGGTAAACCAATGCGAACCTGAACAATACTGATTTCAATATGTTGTTCATTGCTCGTTGAAAAGTGCTTGGTGCATTTGTTAGTCCAAATGGCATTTTATTAAATTCGTATTGTCCAAGTTCACAGATGAAGGCGGTTTTGTGTTTGTCGCTTTCTTCTATCTCGATCTGCCAGTAGCCACTCACTAAGTCCAATGTTGAGAAGTAAACCGATCCGCTCAATGCATCAATGGTGTCGTCGATTCTTGGTAATGGGTATTTGTCTTTTACCGTTATTTTGTTAAGTGCCCTATAGTCAATACACATACGCATTTCTCCATCTTTTTTGGGGACCATTACAATTGCTGCTGCAAATGGGCTGTGACTTTCTCTAATGATATTGTTACTCATCATTACATCTATTTTTGTCTTGACAATTAGTTTTAATGCTTCTGGTGTTCTGCGCAATCGTTGTGTAATTGGGGCGTTGTATCCTATGTTAATGGAGTGTTTTACATCAGTTGCTAGACCTAAATCTGATTCTCTTTCAGCAAATAGGGTTTCGTGTTTTTTCAATAGATTTCCAATTTTAATTTGAATCTCGTCGGAAATGTTAGTCGCTGTACTTTCTTGGGTTTGTCCAATTCGCTTATTTTTCTTGTCAGTTTCTGATTGGGAGAAAGATTCTAGGTTGCGATAATCTGCTTCTGTTAAATCGTGGTTGTCGTTATAGTCTGATGAACGGTTTGGGCGGAGTGGAATATGAATGCCGACTTTGCCAAATGTTATGCTGTATATTGGGAGTATGTTATTTCTAAAGTTATGTTCTACTCCGGAATGATCGTAATTGATCTGCCTGTTTTTGGTATTAATTTTTACATTGTTGCTTGATAAGAAGTCTAATCCTAAGATACAATTTTCATTTAAGTTTTCCATGATAAAGAAATCATGCTTAATGACGTGACTGCTGTTAATGACAATTGAAAATCTAAATTTTCCTTTTGAGCTTAAGATTTCTCCTGATACTGTCCTAAATATCGGCGAGGGGGTATTTTTAATTTCTTCGAGTTTTTCCCTCTTCTTAAAAAATACTTTATCTGATACTAAACTGGCTGCTGCTCCTGTGTCTACTAAAGCGTTAATTTCTTGTCCAAAAATTCTTACTGGTATACGGATTAGTTTGGGTATCGCTATTTCTAAATTTTGTGTTAAAGGGTTGGTTGGTAGGGATATTGTGTTTACTGCATTGGACGGTGGTTCGGGATGTTGATACGTGCCATATCTGTCCAACATTCTCGTGCAATGTGTCCTTTTTTATTGCACTTGTAACAGATAATAATCTTATTTCCAAGAGTGTCGTGGGTGTTCGGCTGGTTTTGTCGTTGCTGCGGGTATTGTCGTGGATAACCTGGGTTTTGGTGATACGCTTGTTGATTGTTGCTCGGTTGAAAGTGTGGTTGATTGTAATGGGTCGGTCCGTTGTTGTATGAAGGTCTCTGTGTTTGTTGATATGAAGGGTAATTGGGTTGTCGATACCCTGGGGAAGTACCTTGTCTTCGTGGTGAAGTATAATTGTTGCGGTATGGGCTGTTCTCCCTGCTACGGCCAAAATTTCGGTCACTACTGGGGCCTCTGCTATTTGATCTGTCGTCGAATCGAACTCGCGGATTTTGTGATCTGGAGTACCGATCACTTGATCGTGAGGATCTTGGTTCGTATCGATCTGCTGCTGCTATGGTTATATCAGTATCCTGTGCCAAGTTACGATTTTTATTAGTTTTTTCCAGTTCCTGAATTTTTTGTTTTAAGAATTCAATTTCTGTCTTTTGTTGTGAAAGTTCGTTGTCTTGTTGTTTCTCGTGATGCGTTATCCCTGCTATCACCGCATTTATTTCCTTGTCTTCTGCAGTTTCCTTGCTATATAGGATACCTTTGGATATGATTAGTTGTTTACAAAGCTGATCAAAATCTTCAGGGTCTTCGGGCATTCGAAAATAGAGCTCTGCTCTGAATTTTGGTAAAATGCCTTGCATCAGAATTTTGATTTTGGTATAATCTCTCATTCTTTTGACTGTGTTTATGAGTCGACCTTCAACTATTGTCTGGTTTTGGTCAGATTTTTCTTCTTTGCCTTCAATGGACTCGTAGAGACTGTTGATTCTTGAAATAAAGGCTTTGCATTTCTCTTCAGGTTTTTGTTTTAGCGTGGATAACTTTTTTCTTTGTGCTGCTAAGTCGTATGCATCCTGGAATCTTGCAATAATGGCAGTTTTCCATTCGTCATAACTTAATTCGTCACCTTGCTCTTCCACGTAGTTTCCATGCCATTCTAAGGCATCGCCTTTTAGTCTGTCAGAGAAGAATCGTATTTTTTGGTTGTCGTCCCAGTCGTTGTTGCGTGCGACATGTTCGGCGTCCTTCAGCCATTCTGTTATTAGTTTATCAGTACTTTTCCCTTTGAAGATTGGAATTGACTTTTTGTCTTCTCTGGAAAATAATTCTCCTAATGCTTTTACAATTGGTTGGGTTGTGGATGTATCGAGGCTATCGGTATCTGTTGCGTCGCGGTCAATTCTTGAAGCTTCTTTGTGTGAAAGTCCCATTTCGATTTTGTTTTTGAGAGTTTGGTACTTTCGCTCTAGTTGAAGAAGGTTGTCGTTTTGGATCTCGATTTTGTTTTGTAGGTCGTTGTTGAGTTGCTGTAGTTTTTCAACTTGTTCAGATTCTAACTCGAAGTGAAGGGATTTGTCTCCTTCTGTTATTGAGGTTAGGTCGTTTATCTCACTTACTAATTTCGTTATCTCTCCTGGTTCGTTGGAGTTGTCTAAGTCTTCGGTTTCAGCGAATGTTACCTGTTGCTTTCTATATTCTCTTATCCTGTTTTCCAGATACTTAATCTTTTCTTCTTGGTTTATTGTCTGCGCGTTGATTTTTTGTAATTCTGTTTCAAGATTTTTATTCTTTGTAGTAATATCTATCAGACTTCTTGGTAAGGCGACTTTTTCTGTTAAGGTTTTTTCAAGGATCTCTTTTGTTTCTTTTGTTTCTGTCTGAAGTTGTTTGTTTGTTTCTAAAGCTGCTTTTATCTGTTGCTCGGCGGTTTCTAACTTCGTAACCAGTTGTTTTCTTTCACTTTCAAGTTTGCTAATTATTTCTTGCCCTTCTCTCTCAACTGCTATGATATTGGCTTCTTTTTTTCGTAACAGGTTTTGTAGTTGGTTTTCTGTTGCTGTGGCACTTTCAAGGCTTGTTTCTAATTCGCTTATTCGATTGGCAGTTTTTTCAAGGGAGTTTTTTAGTGTTTCGTTACTTTCTTGGAGTTGTTCAAGGGAGCTACTTAAGGTGTATTTGGAACTCTTTGCCTTTTTCTTGTTGCTCTCTAGCTGCTTTCTTAAGCTCTGTAACTCAAAATTGAGTTCAGACGAACATTTTTTCTCTGTAATCTGCGCAAGTACTACTTCTCTTTGTAAAATACGGCTGGTACCTAATAAGAATTCTTTCTCTTTACCATGTACAATGCTAATTTGCTGTAATAAACTTTCAAGGTTTTCGGTGTTGCCACCAAGGGATTCTACGTAATTTTTGACTGTCTTTGTGGTGTTTGTAATAGTTTCTGCTGTTATACCACTTGGTACTTACAACGATGGTTCTAACAACGTATATGAATATAATTGTAATGCGTTGTGGGTCTCTTTAATAACTTCTTGTTTTTTGGATTCTATTTGTTGGATTTTTGCTTTTGTGGTGGTAGTCTGATAGGTTTTGTTTTGTTCTACTTCTTGTTCAAATTCTAAGTCCACAAGAGTTTTCCAGTGGTCTAAAAATTTTTCTCGAGGGTAGTTGGGATTTTGGTTGGTTGTGTCTGGCTCGGGAAATACGGGGTACAACGGTGGAGATAGTTCGTCAGCAATGTTCGGATACAAAGTATTCTCCTTACGAGTAGTCTCTGATACAATATGATCAAGCGGCATTCGCTTACATTTGATGGTGTTCCTTGGTCTGGTAGAGTTGTTGGAGACTCGTCGGGGAAGTGTAGAGCACAATCACTGAAATAAGGTACGGGTAGAAACTTTGTACTGGACAACAAGTGTGAGTCTCGTTGGGACCTCCAATTTTAAAGTTTCATAACCTCGTGTATTGCAGTGAATCGTCGTAACAATTCCGATTTAACAAGGTACAAACATGCTGTATTTATACTACTAACTAACACACATTTGAAGGTAAAATGGGATATACGTGTATTCAATGTGAATATAGTGTGATACAGTGAGTTTCAATATCTACATTCAAACAGCATTCAAATTATACGTGTATTCAATGTGAATAGACTGTGATACAGTGAATCAGTTTCAATGTCTACATTCAAACAGCATCAAATATACGTGTATTCAATGTGAATATAGTGTTATAGAATCAGTTTCATGATCTACATTCAAACAGTATCAAATATACATGTATTCAATGTGAATATAGTATGATACAGTGAGTTTCAATATCTACATTCAAACAGCATCAAATATACGTGTATTCAATGTGAATATAGTGTTATAGAATCAGTTTCATGATCTACATTCAAACAGCGTCAAATATACGTGTATTCAATAAGAATATAAAATGATACAGTGAGTTTCAATATCTACATTCAAACAGCATCAAATATACGTGTATTCAATGTGAATATAGTGTTATAGAATCAGTTTTATGATCTACATTCAAACAGTATCAAATATACGTGTATTCAATGTCAATATAGTGTGATACAGTGAGTTTCAATATCTACATTCAAACATTATCAAATATACGTGTATTCAATGTGAATATAGTGTGATAGAATCAGTTTCAATATGTACATTCAAACAGCATCAAATATGCGTATATTCAATGTGAATATAGTGTTATAGAATCAGTTTCATGATGTACATTAAACAGTATCAAATATACGTGTATTCAATGTGAATATAGTGTGATACAGTGAGTTTCAATATATACATTCAAACAGCATCAAATATACGTGTATTCAATGTGAATATAGTTTTATAGAATCAGTTTCATGATACATTCAAACAGTATCAAATATACGTGTATTTAATGTGAATATAGTGTGATACAGTGAGTTTCAATATCTACATTCAAACAGCATCAAATATACGTGTATTCAATGTGAATATAGTGTGAAACAGTGAGTTTCAATATCTACATTCAAACAGCATCAAATATACGTGTATTCAATGTGAATATAGTGTTATAGAATCAGTTTCATGATCTACATTCAAACAGCATCAAATATACGTGTATTCAATGTGAATATAGTATGATACAATCAGTTTCATATCTACATTCAAACAGCATCAAATATACGTGTATTCAATGTGAATATAGTTATCATGTTTCAATATCTACATTCAAACAGCATCAAATATACGTGTATTCAATGTGAATATAGTGTTATAGAATCAGTTTCATGATCTACATTCAAACAGCATCAAATATACGTGTATTCAATGTGAATATAGTGTGATACAGTGAGTTTCAATATCTACATTCAAACAGCATCAAATATACGTGTATTCAATGTGAATATAGTGTTATACAATCAGTTTAATGATCTACATTCAAACAGTATCAATTATACGTGTATTCAATGTGAATATGATGTTATAGAATCAGTTTCATGGATCTACATTCAAACAGAATCAAATATACGTGTATTCAATCTGAATATAGTGAATACAGTGAGTTTCAATATCTACATTCAAACACCATCAAATATACGTGTATTCAATGTGAATATAGTGTTATAGAATCAGTTTCAATATCTACATTCAAACAGCATCAAATATACGTGAATTCAATGTGAATATAGTATGATACAGTGAGTTTCAATATCTACATTCAAACAGCATCAAATATACATGTATTCAATGTGAATATAGTGTTATAGAATCAGTTTCAATATCTACATTCAAACAGCATCAAATATACGTGTATTCAATGTAAATATAGTGAATACAGTGAGTTTCAATATCTACATTCAAACAGCACCAAATAAACGTGTATTCAATGTGAATATAGTGTTATACAATCAGTTTCCTGATGTACATTCAAACAGCATCAAATATACGTGTATTCAATGTGAATATAGTGTGATACAGTGAGTTTCAATATCTACATTCAAACAGCACCAAATAAACGTGTATTCAATGTGAATATAGTGTGATACAGTGAGTTTCAATATCTACATTCAAACAGCACCAAATATACGTGTATTCAATGTGAATATAGTATGATACAGTGAGTTTCATGATCTACATTCAAACAGTATCAAATATACGTGTATTCAATGTGAATATAGTATGAAACAGTGAGTTTCAATATCTACATTCAAACAGCATCAAATATACGTGTATTCATTGTGAATATAGTATGATACAGTGAGTTTCAATATCTACATTCAAACAGCATCAAATATACGTGTATTCAAGGTGAATATAGTGTTATAGAATCAGTTTCATGATCTACATTCAAACAGCATCAAATATACGTGAATTCAATGTGAATATAGTGTTATAGAATCAGTTTCATGATCTACATTCAAACAGTATCAAATATACGTGTATTCAATGTGAATATAGTATTATATAATCAGTTTCATGATCTACATACAAAAAGTATATAATATACGTGTATTCAATAATGAATATAGTGTTATAGAATCAGTTTCAATTCTACATTCAAACAGCATCAAATATACGTGTATTCAATGTGAATATAGTGTTATAGAATCAGTTTTATGATGTACATTCAAATAGTATCAAATATACGTGTATTCAATGTGAATATAGTGTGATAGAATGAGTTTCAATATCTACATTCAAACAGCATCAAATATACGTGTATTCAATGTGAATATAGTATGATACAGTGAGTTTCAATATCTATATTCAAACAGCATCAAATATAAGTGTATTCAATGTGAATATAGTGTTATAGAATCAGTTTTATGATGTACATTCAAACAGTATCAAATATACGTGTATTCAATGTGAATATAGTGTTATAGAATCAGTTTCATGATCTTTATTCAAACAGTATCAAATATACGTGTATTCAATGTGAATATAGTGTGATACAGTGAGTTTCAATATCTACATTAAACAGCATCAACTATACTTGTATTCAATGTGAATATAGTGTTATAGAATCAGTTTCATGATCTACATTCAAACAGTATCAAATATACGTGTATTTAATGTGAATATAGTATGATACAGTGAGTTTCAATATCTACATTCAAACAGCATCAAATATACGTGTATTCAATGTGAATATAGTGTGATACAGTGAATTTCAATATCTACATTCAAACAGTATCAAATATACGTGTATTCATTGTGAATATAGTGTTATAGAATCAGTTTCATGATCTACATTAAAACAGTATCAAATATACGTGTATTCAATGTGAATATAGTGTTATACAGTGAGTTTCAATATCTACATTCAAACAGCATCAAATATACGTGTATTCAATGTGAATATAGTGTGATAGAGTGAGTTTCAATATCTACATTCAAACAGCACCAAATAAACGTGTATTCAATGTGAATATAGTGTGATACAGTGAGTTTCAATATCTACATTCAAACAGCATCAAATATACGTATTCAATGTGAATATAGTGTTATAGAATCAGTTTCATATCTACATTCAAACAGCATCAAATATACGTGTATTCAATTTGAATATAGTGTTATAGAATTAGTTTCATGATCTACATTGAAACAGTATCAAATATACGTGTATTCATTGTGAATATAGTGATATAGAATCAGCTTAATGATCTACATTCAAACAACATCAAATATACGTGTATTCAATGTGAATATAGTGTGATATAATGAGTTTCATGATCTACATTCAAACAGTATCAAATATACGTGTATTCAATAAGAATATAAAATGATACAGTGAGTTTCAATATCTACATTCAAACAGCATCAAATATACGTGTATTCAATGTGAATATAGTATGATACAGTGAGTTTCAATATCTACATTCAAACAGCATCAAATATACGTGTATTCAATGTGAATATAGTGTTTTAGAATCAGTTTCAATATCTACATTCAAACAGCATCAAATATAAGTGTATTAAATGTGAATATACTGCTATAGAATCAGTTTTATGATCTACATTCAAACAGTATCAAATATACGTGTATTCAATGTGAATATAGTGTTATAGAATGAGTTTCAATATCTACATTCAAACAGCATCAAATATACGTGTATTCAATGTGAATATAGTGTTATAGAATCAGTTTCAATATCTACATTCAAACAGCATCAAATATACGTTTATTCAATGTAAATATAGTGTAATAGAATCAGTTTCAATATCTACATTCAAACAGCATCAAATATACGTGTATTCAATGTGAATATAGGGTTATAGAATCAGTTTCGTGATCTACATTCAAACAGTATCAAATATACGTGTATTCAATGTGAATATAGTGTTATAGAATCAGTTTCATCATCTACATTCAAACAGTACCAAATATACCGTGTATTCAATAGATAGTATGATACAGTGAGTTTCAATATCTACATTCAAACAGCATCAAATATACGTATAAATACTAAATACAGATATAGTATGATACAGTGAGTTTTAATATCTACATTCAAACAGCATCAAATATACGTGTATTCAATGTGAATATAGTGTTATAGAATCAGTTTCAATATCTACATTCAAACAGCATCAAATATACGTGTATTCAATGTGAATATAGTGTGATACAGTGAGTTTCAATATCTACATTCAAACAGCATCAAATATACGTGTATTCAATGTGAATATAGTGTGATACAGTGAGTTTCAATATCTACATTCAAACAGCATCAAATATACGTGTATTCAATGTGAATATAGTGTTATAGAATCAGTTTCAATATCTACATTCAAACAGCATCAAATATACGTGTATTCAATGTGAATATAGTGTTATACAGTGAGTTTCAATATCTACATTCAAACAGCATCAAATATACGTGTATTCAATGTGAATATAGTGTATGATACAGTCAGTTTCAATATCTACATTCAAACAGCATCAAATATACGTGTATTCAATGTGAATATAGTGTTATATCTACATTCAAACACATCAGTTTCATATATCTACATTCAAACAGCATCAACTATACGTGTATTCAATGTGAATATAGTGTTATACAATCAGTTTCAATATCTACATTCAAACAGCATCAAATATACGTGTATTCAATGTGAATATAGTGTGATACAGTGAGTTTCAATATCTACATTCAAACAGCATCAAATATACGTGTATTCAATGTGAATATAGTGTGATACAGTGAGTTTCAATATCTACATTCAAACAGCATCAAATATACGTGTATTCAATGTGAATATAGTGTTATACAGTGAGTTTCAATATCTACATTCAAACAGCATCAAATATACGTGTATTCAATGTGAATATAGTGTTATAGAATCAGTTTCAATATCTACATTCAAACAGCATCAAATATACGTGTATTCAATGTGAATATAGTGTTATACAATCAGTTTCAATATCTACATTCAAACAGCATCAAATATACGTGTATTCAATGTGAATATAGTGTTATAGAATCAGTTTCAATATCTACATTCAAACAGCATCAAATATACGTGTATTCAATGTGAATATAGTGTGATACAGTGAGTTTCAATATCTACATTCAAACAGCATCAAATATACGTGTATTCAATGTGAATATAGTGTTATAGAATCAGTTTCAATATCTACATTCAAACAGCATCAAATATACGTGTATTCAATGTGAATATAGTGTGATACAATGAGTTTCAATATCTACATTCAAACAGCATCAAATATACGTGTATTCAATGTGAATATAGTGTGATACAGTGAGTTTCAATATCTACATTCAAACAGCATCAAATATACGTGTATTCAATGTGAATATAGTGTTATAGAATCAGTTTCAATATCTACATTCAAACAGCATCAAATATACGTGTATTCAATGTGAATATAGTGTGATACAGTATCTACAGTTTCAATATCTACATTCAAACAGCATCAAATATACGTGTATTCAATGTGAATATAGTGTTATAGAATCAGTTTCAATATCTACATTCAAACAGCATCAAATATACGTGTATTCAATGTGAATATAGTGTGATACAGTGAGTTTCAATATCTACATTCAAACAGCATCAAATATACGTGTATTCAATGTGAATATAGTGTGATACAGTGAGTTTCAATATCTACATTCAAACAGCATCAAATATACGTGTATTCAATGTGAATATAGTGTTATAGAATCAGTTTCAATATCTACATTCAAACAGCATCAAATATACGTGTATTCAATGTGAATATAGTGTGATACAGTGAGTTTCAATATCTACATTCAAACAGCATCAAATATACGTGTATTCAATGTGAATATAGTGTTATAGAATCAGTTTCAATATCTACATTCAAACAGCATCAAATATACGTGTATTCAATGTGAATATAGTGTGATACAGTTTCAGTTTCAATATCTACATTCAAACAGCAAATATACGTGTATTCAATGTGAATATAGTGTGATACAGTCAGTTTCAATATCTACATTCAAACAGCATCAAATATACGTGTATTCAATGTGAATATAGTGTTATAGAATCAGTTTCAATATCTACATTCAAACAGCATCAAATATACGTGTATTCAATGTGAATATAGTGTGATACAGTGAGTTTCAATATCTACATTCAAACAGCATCAAATATACGTGTATTCAATGTGAATATAGTGTGATACAGTGATTATAGCGACATTCAATATCTACATTCAAACAGCATCAAATATACGTGTATTCAATGTGAATATAGTGTGATACAGTGAGTTTCAATATCTACATTCAAACAGCATCAAATATACGTGTATTCAATGTGAATATAGTGTTATAGAATCAGTTTCAATATCTACATTCAAACAGCATCAAATATACGTGTATTCAATGTGAATATAGTGTTATACAATGAGTTTCAATATCTACATTCAAACAGCATCAAATATACGTGTATTCAATGTGAATATAGTGTTATGATACAGTGAGTTTCAATATCTACATTCAAACAGCATCAAATATACGTGTATTCAATGTGAATATAGTGTTATACAGTGAGTTTCAATATCTACATTCAAACAGCATCAAATATACGTGTATTCAATGTGAATATAGTGTTATAGAATCAGTTTCAATATCTACATTCAAACAGCATCAAATATACGTGTATTCAATGTGAATATAGTGTGATACAGTGAGTTTCAATATCTACATTCAAACAGCATCAAATATACGTGTATTCAATGTGAATATAGTGTTATAGAATCAGTTTCATATCTACATTCAAACAGCATCAAATATACGTGTATTCAATGTGAATATAGTGTGATACAGTGAGTTTCAATATCTACATTCAAACAGCATCAAATATACGTGTATTCAATGTGAATATAGTGTTATAGAATCAGTTTCAATATCTACATTCAAACAGCATCAAATATACGTGTATTCAATGTGAATATAGTGTTATACAATCAGTTTCAATATCTACATTCAAACAGCATCAAATATACGTGTATTCAATGTGAATATAGTGTGATACAGTGAGTTTCAATATCTACATTCAAACAGCATCAAATATACGTGTATTCAATGTGAATATAGTGTTATAGAATCAGTTTCAATATCTACATTCAAACAGCATCAAATATACGTGTATTCAATGTGAATATAGTGTGATACAGTGAGTTTCAATATCTACATTCAAACACATCATCAAATATACGTGTATTCAATGTGAATATAGTGTTATACAGTGAGTTTCAATATCTACATTCAAACAGCATCAAATATACGTGTATTCAATGTGAATATAGTGTTATAGAATCAGTTTCAATATCTACATTCAAACAGCATCAAATATACGTGTATTCAATGTGAATATAGTGTTATAGAATCAGTTTCAATATCTACATTCAAACAGCATCAAATATACGTGTATTCAATGTGAATATAGTGTTATACAATCAGTTTCAATATCTACATTCAAACAGCATCAAATATACGTGTATTCAATGTGAATATAGTGTGATACAGTGAGTTTCAATATCTACATTCAAACAGCATCAAATATACGTGTATTCAATGTGAATATAGTGTTATAGAATCAGTTTCAATATCTACATTCAAACAGCATCAAATATACGTGTATTCAATGTGAATATAGTGTGATACAGTGAGTTTCAATATCTACATTCAAACAGCATCAAATATACGTGTATTCAATGTGAATATAGTGTTATAGAATCAGTTTCAATATCTACATTCAAACAGCATCAAATATACGTGTATTCAATGTGAATATAGTGTGATACAGTGAGTTTCAATATCTACATTCAAACAGCATCAAATATACGTGTATTCAATGTGAATATAGTGTTATAGAATCAGTTTCAATATCTACATTCAAACAGCATCAAATATACGTGTATTCAATGTGAATATAGTGTTATACAATGAGTTTCAATATCTACATTCAAACAGCATCAAATATACGTGTATTCAATGTGAATATAGTGTTATACAATCAGTTTCAATATCTACATTCAAACAGCATCAAATATACGTGTATTCAATGTGAATATAGTGTTATACAATCAGTTTCATGATGTACATTTAAACAGCATCGAATATACGTGTATTCAATGTGAATATAGTGTGATATAGTGAGTTTCAATATCTACATTCAAACAGCATCAAATATACAAATATACCGGTATTCAATGTGAATATAGTGTTATAGAATCAGTTTCAATATCTACATTCAAACAGCATCAAATATACGTGTATTCAATGTGAATATAGTGTGATACAGTGAGTTTCAATATCTACATTCAAACAGCATCAAATATACGTGTATTCAATGTGAATATAGTGTGATAGAATCAGTTTCAATATCTACATTCAAACAGCATCAAATATACGTGTATTCAATGTGAATATAGTGTTATAGAATCAGTTTTCAATATCTACATTCAAACAGCATCAAATATACGTGTATTCAATGTGAATATAGTGTTATAGAATCAGTTTCAATATCTACATTCAAACAGCATCAAATATACGTGTATTCAATGTGAATATAGTGTTATACAATCAGTTTCATATCTACATTCAAAAACAGCATCAAATATACGTGTATTCAATGTGAATATAGTGTGATACAGTGAGTTTCAATATCTACATTCAAACAGCATCAAATATACGTGTATTCAATGTGAATATAGTGTGATACAATGAGTTTCAATATCTACATTCAAACAGCATCAAATATACGTGTATTCAATGTGAATATAGTGTTATAGAATCAGTTTCAATATCTACATTCAAACAGCATCAAATATAGGTGCATTCAATGTGAATCAGTGTGATACAATGAGTTTCAATATCTACATTCAAACAGCATCAAATATACGTGTATTCAATGTGAATATAGTGTTATAGAATCAGTTTCAATATCTACATTCAAACAGCATCAAATATACGTGTATTCAATGTGAATATAGTGTGATACAGTGAGTTTCAATATCTACATTCAAACAGCATCAAATATACGTGTATTCAATGTGAATATAGTGTTATAGAATCAGTTTCAATATCTACATTCAAACAGCATCAAATATACGTGTATTCAATGTGAATATAGTGTGATACAGTGAGTTCAAATATCTACATTCAAACAGCATCAAATATACGTGCATCAAATCAAACAGCATCAAATATACGTGTATTCAATGTGAATATAGTGTGATACAGTGAGTTTCAATATCTACATTCAAACAGCATCAAATATACGTGTATTCAATGTGAATATAGTGTGATACAGTGAGTTTCAATATCTACATTCAAACAGCATCAAATATACGTGTATTCAATGTGAATATAGTGTTATAGAATCAGTTTCAATATCTACATTCAAACAGCATCAAATATACGTGTATTCAATGTGAATATAGTGTGATACAGTGAGTTTCAATATCTACATTCAAACAGCATCAAATATACGTGTATTCAATGTGAATATAGTGTTATAGAATCAGTTTCAATATCTACATTCAAACAGCATCAAATATACGTGTATTCAATGTGAATATAGTGTGATACAGTGAGTTTCAATATCTACATTCAAACAGCATCAAATATACGTGTATTCAATGTGAATATAGTGTGATACATGAGTTTCAATATCTACATTCAAACAGCATCAAATATACGTGTATTCAATGTGAATATAGTGTTATAGAATCAGTTTCAATATCTACATTCAAACAGCATCAAATATACGTGTATTCAATGTGAATATAGTGTGATACAGTGAGTTTCAATATCTACATTCAAACAGCATCAAATATACGTGTATTCAATGTGAATATAGTGTTATAGAATCAGTTTCATATATCTACATTCAAACAGTATCAAATATACGTGTATTCAATGTGAATATAGTGTTATACAGTGAGTTTCAATATCTACATTCAAACAGCATAAAATATACGTGTATTCAATGTGAATATAGTGTTATACAATCAGTTTCAATATCTACATTCAAACAGCATCAAATATACGTGTATTCAATGTGAATATAGTGTTATAGAATCAGTTTCAATATCTACATTCAAACAGCATCAAATATACGTGTATTCAATGTGAATATAGTGTTATAGAATCAGTTTCAATATCTACATTCAAACAGCATCAAATATACGTGTATTCAATGTGAATATATTTAGATTAAGTGAGTTTCAATATCTACATTATAGTGTGATACAGTGAGTTTCAATATCTACATTCAAACAGCATCAAATATACGTGTATTCAATGTGAATATAGTGTGATACAGTCAGTTTCAATATCTACATTCAAACAGCATCAAATATACGTGTATTCAATGTGAATATAGTGTTATACAATCAGTTTCAATATCTACATTCAAACAGCATCAAATATACGTGTATTCAATGTGAATATAGTGTTATAGAATCAGTTTCAATATCTACATTCAAACAGCATCAAATATACGTGTATTCAATGTGAATATAGTGTTATACAATCAGTATCATGATGTACATTCAAACAGAATCAAATAAACGTGTATTCAATGTGAATATAGTGTGATACAGTGAGTTTCAATATCTACATTCAAACAGCATCAAATATACGTGTATTCAATGTGAATATAGTGTTATAGAATCAGTTTCAATATCTACATTCAAACAGTATCAAATATACGTGTATTCAATGTGAATATAGTGTGATACAGTGAGTTTCAATATCTACATTCAAACAGCATCAAATATACGTGTATTCAATGTGAATATAGTGTTATAGAATCAGTTTCAATATCTACATTCAAACAGCATCAAATATACGTGTATTCAATGTGAATATAGTGTGATACAGTGAGTTTCAATATCTACATTCAAACAGCATCAAATATACGTGTATTCAATGTGAATATAGTGTTATAGAATCAGTTTCAATATCTACATTCAAACAGCATCAAATATACGTGTATTCAATGTGAATATAGTGTGATACAGTGAGTTTCAATATCTACATTCAAACAGCATCAAATATACGTGTATTCAATGTGAATATAGTGTTATAGAATCAGTTTCAATATCTACATTCAAACAGCATCAAATATACGTGTATTCAATGTGAATATAGTGTTATACAATCAGTTTCAATATCTACATTCAAACAGCATCAAATATACGTGTATTCAATGTGAATATAGTGTGATACAGAGTTTCAATATCTACATTCAAACAGCATCAAATATACGTGTATTCAATGTGAATATAGTGTTATAGAATCAGTTTCAATATCTACATTCAAACAGCATCAAATATACGTGTATTCAATGTGAATATAGTGTGATACAGTGAGTTTCAATATCTACATTCAAACAGCATCAAATATACGTGTATTCAATGTGAATATAGTGTGATACAATCAGTTTCAATATCTACATTCAAACAGCATCAAATATACGTGTATTCAATGTGAATATAGTGTTATACAATCAGTTTCAATATCTACATTCAAACAGCATCAAATATACGTGTATTCAATGTGAATATAGTGTTATAGAATCAGTTTCAATATCTACATTCAAACAGCATCAAATATACGTGTATTCAATGTGAATATAGTGTGATACAGTGAGTTTCAATATCTACATTCAAACAGCATCAAATATACGTGTATTCAATGTGAATATAGTGTGATACAGTGAGTTTCTATCTACATTCAAACAGCATCAAATATACGTGTATTCAATGTGAATATAGTGTTATACAGTGAGTTTCAATATCTACATTCAAACAGCATCAAATATACGTGTATTCAATGTGAATATAGTGTTATAGAATCAGTTTCAATATCTACATTCAAACAGCATCAAATATACGTGTATTCAATGTGAATATAGTGTTATACAATCAGTTTCAATATCTACATTCAAACAGCATCAAATATACGTGTATTCAATGTGAATATAGTGTTATAGAATCAGTTTCAATATCTACATTCAAACAGCATCAAATATACGTGTATTCAATGTGAATATAGTGTGATACAGTGAGTTTCAATATCTACATTCAAACAGCATCAAATATACGTGTATTCAATGTGAATATGTGAATATAGTGTTATAGAATCAGTTTCATGATCTACATTCAAACAGCATCAAATATACGTGTATTCAATGTGAATATAGTGTGATACAATGAGTTTCAATATCTACATTCAAACATCATCAAATATACGTGTATTCAATGTGAATATAGTGTGATACAGTGAGTTTCAATATCTACATTCAAACAGCATCAAATATACGTGTATTCAATGTGAATATAGTGTTATAGAATCAGTTTCAATATCTACATTCAAACAGCATCAAATATACGTGTATTCAATGTGAATATAGTGTGATACAGTGAGTTTCAATATCTACATTCAAACAGCATCAAATATACGTGTATTCAATGTGAATATAGTGTTATAGAATCAGTTTCAATATCTACATTCAAACAGCATCAAATATACGTGTATTCAATGTGAATATAGTGTGATACAGTGAGTTTCAATATCTACATTCAAACAGCATCAAATATACGTGTATTCAATGTGAATATAGTGTGATACAGTGAGTTTCAATATCTACATTCAAACAGCATCAAATATACGTGTATTCAATGTGAATATAGTGTTATAGAATCAGTTTCAATATCTACATTCAAACAGCATCAAACAAATATACGTGTATTCAATGTGAATATAGTGTGATACAGTGAGTTTCAATATCTACATTCAAACAGCATCAAATATACGTGTATTCAATGTGAATATAGTGTGATACAATCAGTTTCAATATCTACATTCAAACAAACATCAAATATACGTGTATTCAATGTGAATATAGTGTTATACAGTGAGTTTCAATATCTACATTCAAACAGCATCAAATATACGTGTATTCAATGTGAATATAGTGTTATACAATCAGTTTCAATATCTACATTCAAACAGCATCAAATATACGTGTATTCAATGTGAATATAGTGTGATACAGTGAGTTTCAATATCTACATTCAAACAGCATCAAATATACGTGTATTCAATGTGAATATAGTGTTATACAGTGAGTTTCAATATCTACATTCAAACAGCATCAAATATACGTGTATTCAATGTGAATATAGTGTTATAGAATCAGTTTCAATATCTACATTCAAACAGCATCAAATATACGTGTATTCAATGTGAATATAGTGTTATACAATCAGTTTCAATATCTACATTCAAACAGCATCAAATATACGTGTATTCAATGTGAATATAGTGTGATACAGTGAGTTTCAATATCTACATTCAAACAGCATCAAATATACGTGTATTCAATGTGAATATAGTGTTATAGAATCAGTTTCAATATCTACATTCAAACAGCATCAAATATACGTGTATTCAATGTGAATATAGTGTGATACAGTGAGTTTCAATATCTACATTCAAACAGCATCAAATATACGTGTATTCAATGTGAATATAGTGTGATAGTGAATCAGTTTCAATATCTACATTCAAACAGCATCAAATATACGTGTATTCAATGTGAATATAGTGTTATAGAATCAGTTTCAATATCTACATTCAAACAGCATCAAATATACGTGTATTCAATGTGAATATAGTGTGATACAGTGAGTTTCAATATCTACATTCAAACAGCATCAAATATACGTGTATTCAATGTGAATATAGTGTGATACAGTGAGTTTCAATATCTACATTCAAACAGCATCAAATATACGTGTATTCAATGTGAATATAGTGTGATACAGTGAGTTTCAATATCTACATTCAAACAGCATCAAATATACGTGTATTCAATGTGAATATAGTGTTATAGAATCAGTTTCAATATCTACATTCAAACAGCATCAAATATACGTGTATTCAATGTGAATATAGTGTGATACAGTGAGTTTCAATATCTACATTCAAACAGCATCAAATATACGTGTATTCAATGTGAATATAGTGTTATAGAATCAGTTTCAATATCTACATTCAAACAGCATCAAATATACGTGTATTCAATGTGAATATAGTGTGATAGAATGAGTTTCAATATCTACATTCAAACAGCATCAAATATACGTGTATTCAATGTGAATATAGTGTGATACAGTTTCAATGAGTTTCAATATCTACATTCAAACAGCATCAAATATACGTGTATTCAATGTGAATATAGTGTTATAGAATCAGTTTCATATCTACATTCAAACAGTATCAAATATACGTGTATTCAATGTGAATATAGTGTGATACAGTGAGTTTCAATATCTACATTCAAACAGCATCAAATATACGTGTATTCAATGTGAATATAGTGTGATACAGTGAGTTTCAATATCTACATTCAAACAGCATCAAATATACGTGTATTCAATGTGAATATAGTGTGATACAGTGAGTTTCAATATCTACATTCAAACAGCATCAAATATACGTGTATTCAATGTGAATATAGTGTTATACAGTGAGTTTCAATATCTACATTCAAACAGCATCAAATATACGTGTATTCAATGTGAATATAGTGTTATAGAATCAGTTTCAATATCTACATTCAAACAGCATCAAATATACGTGTATTCAATGTGAATATAGTGTTATACAATCAGTTTCAATATCTACATTCAAACAGCATCAAATATACGTGTATTCAATGTGAATATAGTGTTATAGAATCAGTTTCAATATCTACATTCAAACAGCATCAAATATACGTGTATTCAATGTGAATATAGTGTGATACAGTGAGTTTCAATATCTACATTCAAACAGCATCAAATATACGTGTATTCAATGTGAATATAGTGTTATAGAATCAGTTTCAATATCTACATTCAAACAGCATCAAATATACGTGTATTCAATGTGAATATAGTGTGATACAGTGAGTTTCAATATCTACATTCAAACAGCATCAAATATACGTGTATTCAATGTGAATATAGTGTTATACAATCAGTTTCAAGATCTACATTCAAACAGTATCAAATATACGTGTATTCAATGTGAATATAGTATGATACAGTGAGTTTCAATATCTACATTCAAACAGCACCAAATAAACGTGTGTTCAATGTGAATATAGTGTTATACAATCAGTTTCAATATCTACATTCAAACAGCATCAAATATACGTGTATTCAATGTGAATATAGTGTGATACAGTGAGTTTCAATATCTACATTCAAACAGCATCAAATATACGTGTATTCAATGTGAATATAGTGTTATACAATCAGTTTCATGATCTACATTTAAACAGCAACAAATATACGTGTATTCAATGTGAATATAGTGTGATACAGTGAGTTTCAATATCTACATTCAAACAGCATCAAATATACGTGTATTCAATGTGAATATAGTGTGATACAGTGAGTTTCAATATCTACATTCAAACAGCATCAAATATACGTGTATTCAATGTGAATATAGTGTTATACAATCAGTTTCAATATCTACATTCAAACAGCATCAAATATACGTGTATTCAATGTGAATATAGTGTGATACAGTGAGTTTCAATATCTACATTCAAACAGCATCAAATATACGTGTATTCAATGTGAATATAGTGTGATACAGTGAGTTTCAATATCTACATTCAAACAGCATCAAATATACGTGTATTCAATGTGAATATAGTGTTATAGAATCAGTTTCAATATCTACATTCAAACAGCATCAAATATACGTGTATTCAATGTGAATATAGTGTGATACAGTGAGTTTCAATATCTACATTCAAACAGCATCAAATATACGTGTATTCAATGTGAATATAGTGTGATACAGTGAGTTTCAATATCTACATTCAAACAGCATCAAATATACGTGTATTCAATGTGAATATAGTGTGATACAGTGAGTTTCAATATCTACATTCAAACAGCATCAAATATACGTGTATTCAATGTGAATATAGTGTTATAGAATCAGTTTCAATATCTACATTCAAACAGCATCAAATATACGTGTATTCAATGTGAATATAGTGTGATACAGTGAGTTTCAATATCTACATTCAAACAGCATCAAATATACGTGTATTCAATGTGAATATAGTGTGATACAGTGAGTTTCAATATCTACATTCAAACAGCATCAAATATACGTGTATTCAATGTGAATATAGTGTGATACAGTGAGTTTCAATATCTACATTCAAACAGCATCAAATATACTTGTATTCAATGTGAATATAGTATGATACAGTGAGTTTCAATATCGACATTCAAACAGCATCAAATATAGTTTCATGATGTACCTTCAATCAGTATCAAATATACGTGTATTCAATGTGAATATGGTGTGATAATTAATTTATAATTAATTATATATAATTATCATATCAAATATAATTATGATAATTCAATGTGAATATAGTGTGATACAGTCCGTTGGCGCTCAATATCTACATTCAAACAGCATCAAATATACGTGTATTCAATGTGAATATAGTGTGATACAGTGAGTTTCAATATCTACATTCAAACAGCATCAAATATACGTGTATTCAATGTGAATATAGTGTTATAGAATCAGTTTCAATATCTACATTCAAACAGCATCAAATATACGTGTATTCAATGTGAATATAGTGTGATACAGTGAGTTTCAATATCTACATTCAAACAGCATCAAATATACGTGTATTCAATGTGAATATAGTGTGATACAGTGAGTTTCAATATCTACATTCAAACAGCATCAAATATACGTGTATTCAATGTGAATATAGTGTTATAGAATCAGTTTCAATATCTACATTCAAACAGCATCAAATATACGTGTATTCAATGTGAATATAGTGTGATACAGTGAGTTTCAATATCTACATTCAAACAGCATCAAATATACGTGTATTCAATGTGAATATAGTGTGATACAGTGAGTTTCAATATCTACATTCAAACAGCATCAAATATACGTGTATTCAATGTGAATATAGTGTTATAGAATCAGTTTCAATATCTACATTCAAACAGCATCAAATATACGTGTATTCAATGTGAATATAGTGTGATACAGTGAGTTTCAATATCTACATTCAAACAGCATCAAATATACGTGTATTCAATGTGAATATAGTGTTGATACAGTGAGTTTCAATATCTACATTCAAACAGCATCAAATATACGTGTATTCAATGTGAATATAGTGTTATAGAATCAGTTTCAATATCTACATTCAAACAGCATCAAATATACGTGTATTCAATGTGAATATAGTGTGATACAGTGAGTTTCAATATCTACATTCAAACAGCATCAAATATACGTGTATTCAATGTGAATATAGTGTGATATAGTGAGTTTCAATATCTACATTCAAACAGCATCAAATATACGTGTATTCAATGTGAATATAGTGTTATAGAATCAGTTTCAATATCTACATTCAAACAGTATCAAATATACGTGTATTCAATGTGAATATAGTGTGATACAGTGAGTTTCAATATCTACATTCAAACAGTATCAAATATACGTGTATTCAATGTGAATATAGTGTGATACAGTAAGTTTCAATATCTACATTCAAACAGCATCAACTATACTTGTATTCAATGTGAATATAGTGTTATACAATCAGTTTCATAATGTACATTCAAACAGTATCAAATATACGTGTATTCAATGTGAATATAGTGTGATACAGTGAGTTTCAATGTCTACATTCAAACAACATCAAATATACGTGTATTCAATGTGAATATAGTGTGATACAGTAAGTTTCAACAACTACATTGAAACAGCATGAATAATATACAGTGTATTCACATTGCATCAAATATATGTGTATTAGAATATAATCAGTTTTTCATATTGAAACAGCATCAAATATACCTGTATTCAATGTGAATATAGTGTGATACAGTGAGTTTCAATATCTACATTCAAACAGCATGAAATATACGTGTATTCAATATGAATATAGTGTTATAGAATCAGTTTCATAATGTACATTCAAACAGTATCAAATATACGTGTATTCAATGTGAATATAGTGTGATACAGTGAGTTTCAATATCACATTCAATTCACATCAAATATACGTGTATTCAATGTTTGAACATAGTCATGATACAGTGAGTTTCAATATCTACATTCAAACAGCATCAAATATACGTGTATTCAATGTGAATATAGTGTTATAGAATCAGTTTCATAATGTACATTCAAACAGTATCAAATAAACGTGTATTCAATGTGAATATAGTGTGATACAGTGAGTTTCAATATCTACATTCAAATAGCACCAAATAAACGTGTATTCAATGTGAATATAGTGTTATACAATCAGTTTCATGATATACATTCAAACAGTATCAAATATACGTGTATTCAATGTGAATATAGTGTTATACAGTGAGTTTCAATATCTACATTCAAACAGCATCAAATAAAGGTGTATTCAATGTGAATATAGTGTTATAGAATCAGTTTCAATATCTACATTCAAACAGCATCAAACATACGTGTATTCAATTTGAATATAGTGTTATACAATCAGTTTCATAATGTACATTCAAACAGTATCAAATATACGTGTATTCAATGTTTGAATATATCGAATCTCAGTGTGATCTACATTCAAACAGCATCAAATATACGTGTATTCAATGTGAATATAGTGTGATACATTGAGTTTAATATCTGCATTCAAACAGCATCAAATATACGTGTATTCAGTGTGAATATAGTGTGATACAGTGAGTTTCAATATCTACATTCAAACAGCATCAAATATACGTGTATTCAATGTGAATATAGTGTTATAGAATCAGTTTCTTAATGTACATTCAAACAGTATCAAATATACGTGTATTCAATGTGAATATAGTGTTATAGAATCAGTTTCATAATGTACATTCAAACAGTATCAAATAAACGTGTATTCAATGTGAATATAGTGTGATACAGTGAGTTTCAATATCTACATTCAAACAGCACGAAATAAACCTGTATTCAATGTGAATATAGTGTTATACAATCAGTTTCATGATGTACATTCAAACAGTATCAAATATACGTGTATTCAATGTGAATATAGTGTGATACAGTAAGTTTCAATCTCTACATTCAAACAGCATCAAATAAACGTGTATTCAATGTGAATATAGGGTGATACAGTGAGTTTCAATATCTACATTCAAACAGTATCAAATATACGTGTATTCAATTTGAATATAGTGTGATACAGTGAGTTTAATATCTGCATTCAAACAGCATCAAATATACGTGTATTCAATTTGAATATAGTGTTATAGAATCAGTTTTATGATGTACATTCAAACAGTATCAAATATACGTGTATTCAATGTGAATATAGTGTGATACAGTGAGTTTCAATATCTACAGTCAAACAGTATCAAATATACGTGTATTCAATGTGAATATAGTGTGATACATTGAGTTTAATATCTGCATTCAAACAGCATCAAATATACGTGTATTCAATGTGAATATATTGTGATACAGTGAGTTTCAATATCTACATTCAAACAGCATCATTTATACGTGTATTCAATGTGAATATAGTGTGATACAGTAAGTTTCAATATCTACATTCAAACAGCACCAAATAAACGTGTATTAAATGTGAATATAGTGTGATACAGTGAGTTTCAATATCTACATTCAAACAGCATCAAATATACGTCTATTCAATGTGAATATAGTGTTATAGAATCAGTTTCATGATCTACATTCAAACAGCATCAAATATACGTGTATTAAATGTGAATATAGTGTGATACAGTGAGTTTCAATATCTTCATTCATACAGCACCAAATAAACGTGTATTAAATGTGAATATGGTGTGATACAGTGAGTTTCAATATCTACAGTCAAACAGCATCAAATATACGTGTATTTAATTTGAATATAGTGTTATAGAATCAATTTTATTATGTACATTCAAACAGTATCAAATATACGTGTATTCAATGTGAATATAGTGTGATACAGTGAGTTTCAATATCTACATTCAAACAGCATCAAATATACGTGTATGCAATGTGAATATAGTGTGATACAGTGTGTTTCAATATCTACATTCAAACAGCACCAAATAAACGTGTATTCAATGTGAATATAGTGTTATACAATCAGTTTCATGATGTACATTCAAACAGTATCAAATATACGTGTATTCAATGTGAATATAGTGTGATACAGTGAGTTTCAATATCTACATTCAAACAGCATCAAATATACGTGTATTCAGTGTGAATATAGTGTGATACAGTGAGTTTCAATATCTACATTCAAACAGTATCAAATATACGTGTATTCAATGTGAATATAGTGTGATACAGTGAGTTTCAATATCTACATTCAAACAGCATCAAATATACGTGTATTCAATGTGATTATAGTGACAGTATCAAATAAACGTGTATTCAATGTGAATATAGTGTGATACAGTGAGTTTCAATATCTACATTCAAATAGCACCAAATAAACGTGTATTAAATGTGAATATAGTGTGATACAGTGAGTTTCAATATCTACATTCAAACAGCATCAAATATACGTGTATTCAATGTGAATATAGTGGGAGGTCGGAGAAAAAGGCCCAGACGAAAAAGGCCCAGACGAAAAAGGCCCGCGAAAAAGGCCCAGACGAAAAAGGCCCATACGAAAAAGGCCCACTTTTTTCCAAATTCAAAAGTGGGCCTTTTTCTCCATTGGACTGGGCCTTTTTCTCCGCTCAATTTCCATTTTCTTACAAACTTTATGTTTGTTTCGAAAATTGTATTTCCCACCTCCTATTCCGTGGAATTTGGAATGTACAAAGGTTGCTGAAACCGTGATTTTCTTTAAGGTTTGCAGAGATCAAACAATGTTAGCGTATGTACGTTAGTTAATCTTTGATTATTTATTCGGTTGCAATCTAATTTCGGATTATATTAGTATTTATATATTGCTAATATCCCGTTAAATAAAGTTCATTTTTCACAATTTTTGTTTATTGAACTACTATCGGCTTTTTTTAATATAATACAAGAAATTAATGTTTTTCGCACTTAGCCTTGTTCTGTCCACCCTCTTTGATTATTCCCCCCACCCCCAGTCCATCTCCCTTATAACTTCCCTTTGTCGATACTTATGCCATAGGTAAAGACCACTGATTCGTTGTGAATAAGGAAACTGAATGAGTTCCGCGGGGCTTTTGTGGTTGCTGGGAACAAAAATATGTTACCACGAAGACTAGTTTATTATTATTAACATTTGATAAATAATGTTTATAGGAATAATATTACAAACTTAAATTATCGTCTGAGGCAAGGACCAAAACAAAGATTATGTAATTCAATATTGATTCTAATACCATTTATTCCTTATACATTTTCAATTCTTTTAACAATTACAAAGAGCCCAATAAATATATTAAAATCATAACCTACTGCTATAAATGATTCTGTTCGTTCTTCGTGTCCTGTTTTCACCTTTTGCACATTTTCAAGCAGCTATTAATTACCTAATTACACATCACATAATACATTGAGATATAAGGAAGCTTTACACTTTACGTTAGCAAAGCTACTAATAATGACAAATCAATTTTCTACCATGACGGACTTTTTTTTAAAATGAGAGTCTGTTATTAGTGAAGACACTAAACCTTTTTAAATGAATCTAAGATATTTTTTCTTCAAATTTTCCACGATCATGGAAGGCATGCCAGTGTATTTTTCTATAAAACTATCACGACATGGCTGCACATGAAAGAACAAGAGTTTAGCTCATCCATGAGTCAGTATCAGTCTTTCATACGGTAAATTTGCCTTTTTTCTTTAGTTTATTCACTTTATGTTCTTTCTTTTCAGTTTTATTTTTCTTAATGTTGGCTTTTCTCTTTTTCTGTTTTTATTCCTTTCTCTTTTCCTTTTCTTCGATTCGTTCAGCGCAATTTATGTTACTTTATGATTTGATCTCGTTCATTAATTGATTTGGCAAGCAATTCCACATAGTCTTTTACCTATTGCAATACAGAAAGGTTAAAAGTTTTGAAGATCTTACAAATATTTTTGTCAAATTGAAAGTTTACCTGAAAACCTTCAGCTATTTGCAGAGCACCATTTCATGCCTGTTTCTCTTCAATGCTTCTTGCATTCTCAGCTTCAGCTTGGCCTACCAAGATATTCATTTTTGGTTTAAGTTTTATTTTCTTTCATTTTAATCGTTGCCACTTCTGGATATAAAGTGGTCTTTTTCAGAATGGGTGAGGAATTAGATAATTCTCCAAAATCAAATTTGCTGGAAACTAGGCAGCCTTCACTGTTAAAAATTGGTGTTGCCAGTGTACTTGCTAGTCTTGGTTCAGGAATGTCTGTTTTAACAAACTCTGAAAGACCAGAGGTTGATGACACAGATACTGCCTTGGTGGCTCGAGCATGTTTGGCAATTCAGGACCTCTTCTTCTTACTTTTTCTTTTTAATTTCTTCTTCATTCCCTCTAACTTCCGTTTAAATTGGATTTTCGTTGTCTTATCAGACAATTCCAGCTTTTCCTCTGAAAATCAATGGAATAAACTGGCCGGTCTTCCTTAAATGTAAATGTTAACACATACCTGTTAAGTGTGAGGCGTTCATTCAGTTTATGTTCTTTCTTCTCAGTTTTCTTTTTCTTAATGTTGGCTTTTCTCGTTTTCTGTTGTTATTCCTTTCTCTTTTCCTATTCTTCGATGCGTTCAGCCAACTTCTTTTTACTATCTGATTTGATTTCATCTTGTTTCATAATAGATTTAGCAAGCCATTCCACATTGTTTTTTACCTATTGCAATACAGAAAGGTTAAAATTATTTAAGATCTTACAAATATGTATGTCAAATTGAAAGGTTACCTGAAAACCTTCAGCTCTTTGCAAAGCACCTTTTCATGCCTGTTTCTCTTCAATACTTCTCACATTCCAACTTCAGCTTGGCCATCCAAGATTTTCACTTTGGCTTTGAGTTTTTTTTTATCGTTGCTACTTTTCAATCTAAAGTGTTCTTGTTCAGAATGGGTGAGGGATTAGATAGTTCTCCTAAATCAAATTTGCTAAATACTAGGCAGCCTTCGCTGTTGAAAATTGGTGTTAGCGGTGTACTTGTTGGTCTTGGTTCAGGAATACCTGTTTTGACAAACTCTGTGGGATCAGAGGTTGATGACACTGATGCTGCCTCGGTGGTTTGTGCAAGTTGGGCAATTCAGGACCACTTCTTGTTATTTTTCTTTTTTAATTTCTTCTTCTTCAATTTTTCTTACTCCTTTTAAGTTTGGTTTTCATTGTTCTATCAGACAAATCCAGCCTTTTCCCTGAAAATAGATGGAATAAGCTGGCCCGTCTTCCTTAAACGTAAAGATTAACACATACCTGTTAAGTGTGAGGTGTTAGCTGCTAGACATTCTTCCTGTTCAACACCAACCTTATTGCTATTGAGATCGTCAACTGTAGATACACTTTCAATTGCAATGTTGGTCAATAAGCTAGAAATCATGATTTTTTGGGTCCTCATTTCCTATAAATTTTGTTTAGACGACACTTTCAAGTTCTTGTTTTCTCTTTTTCCATTTACAAAAACTGCCTCTCATATTATAACCTTTAAACTTTATTATTATATACCTTGATTTCTCAACATTATCACTGATCACTCCATAGATCAAACTATACGAAACAAGTCTATTGTTATTTTCTTCAGGGAACGGCATTTTCAAGTCAAATCTAGCGTCAGGACGCCACAAACAATGGCGGACGGTTTTTAACATAAAATTTTAAAAATTTTTAATTCTTTTATTACAAATTCAACAAAATTTAGTTCCTTTGTACAACAATAATAATGAATTATAATAATAGAACAATAACAAAGGAACTAAATTTTGTTGAATTTAATAAAGATTTAGCTAAAAGTTTTAATAACAGCTTTCCACCGTCCGCCATTGTTTGTGGCGTCCTGACGCTAGATTTGGCTTCAAAATGCCGTTCCATAAAGAAAATAACAATAGACTTATTGTTTCGTATAGTTTGATCTATGGAGTGATCAGTGATAATGTTGAGAGATCAAGGTAAATAATAATAAAGTTTAAAGGTTATAATATGAGAGGCAGTTTTTGTAAATAGAAAAAGAGAAAACAAGAACTTGAAAGTGACGTCTAAACAAAATTTGTAGGAAATGAGGACCCTAAAAATCAAGAGCCTTATAAAACGCGAGGGTCCATTGACATCGTCGCTCTTAAAAAGCAACTCTCTCCTGAAGAGTTTTTCATTGCTAGCTTATTGACCAACATTCCAACTGAAAGTGTATCTACAGTTGACGATCTCAATAGCAATAAGGTTGGTGTTGAACAAGAAGAATGTCTAGCAGCTAACACCTCACACTTAACAGGTATGTGTTAATCTTTACGTTTAAGGAAGACTGGCCAGCTTATTCCATCTATTTTCAGGGAAAAGGCAGGATTTGTCTAATAGGACAATGAAAACCAAACTTTAAAAAAATTAGAAAAATAGAAGAAGAAGAAATTAAAAAAGAAAAATAACAAGAAGTGGTCCTGAATTGCTAAACTTGCACAAGCCACCGAGGCAGCATCAGTGTCATCAACCTCTGATCCGACAGAGTTTGTCAAAACAGGTATTCCTGAACCAAGACCAACAAGTACACTGCTAACACAAATTTTCAACAGTGAAGGCTGCCTAGTATTCAGCTAATTTGATTTAGGAGAACTATCTTATCCCTCACCCATTCTGAACAAGACCACTTTAGATTCAAAAGTGGCAACGATAAAAAAAAAACTCAAAGCCAAAGTGAAAATCTTGGATGGCCAAACTGAAGTTGTATGCGAGAAGTATTGAAGAGAAACAGGCATGAAAAGGTGCTCTGCAAAGAGCAGAAGGTTTTCAGGTAAACTTTCAATTTGACAAACATATTTTTAAGATTTTAAATAATTTAACCTTTCTGTATTGCAATAGGTGAAAAACAATGTGGAATTGCTTGCTAAATCTATTAAGAAACAAGATGAAATCAAATCAAATTGTAAAAGAAGTTGGCTGAACGCATCGAAGAATAGGAAAAGAGAAAGGAATAACAACAGAAAACGAGAAAAGCCAACATTAAGAAAAAGAAAACTGAAAAGAAAGAACATAAACCGAATGAACACCGCACACTTAACAGGTATGTCTAACATTTACATTTAAGGAAGACCGGCCAGTTTATTCCATTGATTTTCAGAGAAAAAGCTGGAATTGTCTGATAAGACAACGAAAATCAAACTTTAACGGAAGTTCGAGGGAATGAAGAAGAAATTAAAAAGGAAAAGTAAGAAGAAGAGGTCCTGAATTGCCAAACATGCTCGAGCCACCAAGGCAGCATCTGTGTCATCAACCTCTGGTCTTTCACAGTTTGTTAAAACAGAAATTCCTGAAGCAAGACTAGCAAGTACTCTGCCAACACCGATTTTTAACAGTGGAGGCTGCCTAGTTTCCGGCAAATTTGACTTTGGAGAACTATCTAATTCCTCACCCATTCTGAATAAGACCACTTTAGATCCAGAAGTGGCAACGATTAAAATGAAAGAAAATAAAACTTAAACCAAAAATGAAAATCTTGGTAGGCCAAGCTGAAGTTGAAAATGCAAGAAGTATTGAAGAGAAACAGGCACGAAATGGTGCTCTGCAAATAGCTGAAGGTTTTCAGGTAAACTTTCAATTTGACAAAAATATTTGTAAGATCTTGAAAACTTTTTAACCTTTCTGTATTGCAATAGGTAAAAGACTATGTGGAATTGCTTGCCAAACCAATTAATGAACGAGATCAAATCAAATCAGAGAGTAACAAAAATTGCGCTGAACGAATCGAAGAAAAGGAAAAGAGAAGGGAATAACAACAGAAAAGGAGAAAAGCCAACATTAAGAAAAAGAAAACTGAAAAGAAAGAACATAAAGTGAATAAACTAAAGAAAAAAGGCAAATTTATCGCATGAAAGACTGATACTGACTGATGGATCAGCTAAACTTGTGTTCTTTCATGTGCAGCCATGTCGTGATAGTTTTTTAGAAAAATACACTGATATGCCTTCCATGATCGTGGAAAATTTGAAGAAAAAAATCTTAGATTCAATTTAAAAGGTTTAGTGTCTTCACTAATAAGAGACTCATAAAAAAAAATCCGTCGTAGTAGAAAATTGATTTGTCATTATTAGTAGCTTTGCTAACGTAAAGTGTAAAGCTTCCTTATATCTCAATGTAGTATGTGATGTGTAATTAGGTAATCAATAGCTGCTTGAAAATGTGCAAAAGGTGAAAACAGGACACGAAGAACGAACAAAATCATTTATAGCAGTAGGTTATGATTTTAATATATTTATTGGGCTCTTTGTAATTGTTAAAAGAATGGAAAATGTATAAAGAATAAATAGTATTAGAATCAATATTGAATTACAAGTCTTTGTTTTGGTCCTTGCCTCATACGATAGTTCAAGTTTGTACTATTATTCCTATAAACATTATTTATCAAATGTTAATAATAATAAACTAGTCTTCGTGGTAACATATTTTTGTTCCCAGCAACCACAAAAGCCCCGCGGAACTCATTCAGTTTCCTTATTCACAACGAATCAGTGGTCTTTACCTATGGCATAAGTATCGACAAAGGGAAGTTATAAGGGAGATGGACTGGGGGTTGGGGGAATAATCAAAGAGGGTGGACAGAACAAGGCTAAGTGCGAAAAACATTAATTTCTTGTATTATATTAAAAAAAGCCGATAGTAGTTCAATAAACAAAAATTGTGAAAAATGAACTTTATTTAACGGGATATTAGCAATATATAAATACTAATATAATCCGAAATTAGATTGCAACCGAATAAATAATCAAAGATTAACTAACGTACATACGCTAACATTGTTTGATCTCGGCAAACCTTATAGAAGGTAACGGTTTCAGCAACCTATGTACATTCCACTTTCCACGGAATAGGAGGTTGGAAATATATTTTGAAAATAAATATAAAGTTTGTGGGAACATGGAAATTAAACGGGGAAAAAGGCCCAGTCCAATGGAGAAAAAGGCCCACTTTTGAATTTGGAAAAAAGTGGGCCTTTTTCGTATGGGCCTTTTTCGTCTGGGCCTTTTTCGCGGGCCTTTTTCGTCTGGGCCTTTTTCGTCTGGGCCTTTTTCTCCGCCAATCATATAGTGTGATACAGTGAGTTTCAATATCTAGATTCAAACAGCATCAAATATACCTGTATTCAATGTGAATATAGTGTGATACAGTGAGTTTCAATATCTACATTCAAACAGCATCAAATATACGTGTATTCAATGTGAATATAGCGTTATAGAATCAGTTTCATAATGTACATTCAAACAGCACCAAATAAACGTGTATTCAATGTGAATATAGTGTTATACAATCAGTTTCATGATGTACATTCAAACAGTATCAAATATACGTGTATTCAATGTGAATATAGTGTGATACAGTGAGTTTCAATATCTACATTCAAACAGTATCAAATATACGTGTATTCAATGTGAATATAGTATTATACAATCAGTTTCATGATGTACATTCAAACAGTATCAAATAAACGTGTATTCAATGTGAATACAGTGTGATACAGTGAGTTTCAATATCTACATTCAAACAGCATAAAATATACGTGTATTAAATGTAAATATAGTGTGATACAGTGAGTTTCAATATCTACATTCAAACAGCACCAAATATACGTGTATTCAATGTGAATATAGTGTGATACAGTGAGTTTCAATATCTACATTCAAACAGCATCAAATATACCTGTATTCAATGTGAATATAGTGTGATACAGTGAGTTTCAATATCTACATTCAAACAGCATCAAATATACGTGTATTCAATTTGAATATAGTGTTATAGAATCAGTTTTATGATGTACATTCAAACAGTATCAAATATACGTGTATTCAATGTGAATATAGTGTGATACATTGAGTTTCAATATCTACATTGAAACAGCATCAAATATACGTGTATGCAATGTGAATATAGTGTGATACAGTGAGTTTCAATATCTACATTCAAACAGCACCAAATAAACGTGTATTCAATGTGAATATAGTGTGATACAGTGAGTTTCAATATCTACATTCAAACAGCATCAAATATACGTGTATTCAATTTGAATATAGTGTTATAGAATCAGTTTTATGATGTACATTCAAACAATATCAAATATACGTGTAATCAATGTGAATATAGTGTGATACAGTGAGTTTCAATATCTACATTCAAACAGCACCAAATTAACGTGTATTCAATGTGAATATAGTGTGATACAGTGAGTTTCAATATCTAAATTCAAACATCATCGTATTCAATTTGAATATAGTGTTATTGAATCAGTTTTATGATGTACATTTAACAGTATCAAATATACGTGTATGCAATATGAATATAGTGTGATACAGTGAGTTTCAATATATACATTCAAACAGCTCCAAATTAACGTGTATTCAATGTGAATATAGTGTGATACAGTGAGTTTCAATATCTACATTCAAACAGCATCAAATATACGTGTATTCAATGTGAATATAGTGAATACAGTGAGTTTCAATATCTACATTCAAACAGCATGAAATATACGTGTATTCAATGTGAATATAGTGTTATACAATCAGTTTCATGATGTACATTCAAACAGTATCACATATACGTGTATTCAAGATGAATATAGTGTGATACAGTGAGTTTCAATATCTACATTCAAACAACAACAAATTTACGTGTATTCAATGTGAATATAGTGTTATAGAATCAGTTTCATGATGTACATTCAAACAGTATCAAATATTCGTGTATTCAATGTGAATATAGTGTGATACAGTGAGTTTCAATAGCTACATTGAAACAGCATCAAATATACGTGTATTCAATGTGAATATAGTGATACAGTGAGTTTCAATATCTACATTCAAACAAGATGAAATATTAGTATTTTCAATGTGAATAAAGTGTTATAGAATCAGTTTCATAATGTACATTCAAACAGTATCAAATATACGTGTATACAATGTGAATATAGTGTGATACAGTGAGTTTCAATATCTAAATTCAAACAGCATCAAATATACGTTTATTAAATGTGAATATAGTGTGATACAGTGAGTTTCAATATCTACATTCAAACAGCATCAAATATATGTGTTTTCAATGTGAATATAGTGTTATAGAATCAGTTTTATGATGTACATTCAACCAGTATCAAATATACGTGTATTCAATGTGAATATAGTATTATAGAATCAGTTTCATGATCTACATTCAAACAGTATGAAATATACGTGTATTCAATGTGAATATAGTGTGATACAGTGAGTTTCAATATCTACATTCAAACAGCATCAAATATACATGTATTCAATATGAATATAGTGTGATACAGTGAGTTTCAATATCTACATGCAAACAGCATCAAATATACGTGTATTCAATGTGAATATAGTGTGATACAGTGAGTTTCAATATCTACATGCAAACAGCATCAAATATACGTGTATTCACTATGAATATAGTGTTATAGAATGAGTTTCATGATGTACTTTCAAACAGTATCAAATATACGTGTATTCAATGTGAATATAGTGTGATACAGTGAGTTTCAATATCTACATTTTAACAGTATCAAATATACGTGTATTCAATGTGAATATAGTGTGGTACAGTGAGTTTCAATATCTAAATTCAAACAGCACCAAATAAACGTGTATTCAATGTGAATATAGTGTGATACAGTGAGTTTCAAAATCTACATTCAAACAGCATGAAATATACGTGTATTCAATGTAAATATAGTGTGATACAGTGAGATTCAATATCTACATTCAAACAGCATCAAATATACGTGTATTCAATGTGAATATAGTGTTATAGAATCAGTTTGATGATGTACATTCAAACAGTTTCAAATATTCATGTATTCAATCTGAATATAGTGTGATACAGTGAGTTTGAATATCTACATTCAAACAGCATGAAATATACGTGTATTCAATGGGAATATAGTGTGATACAGTGTGTTTCAATATCTACATTCAAACAGCATCAAATATACGTGTATTCAATGTGAATATAGTGTTATAGAATCAATTTTATGATGTACATTCAAACGGTAGCAAATATACGGGTATTCAATGTGAAGATAGTGTGATACAGTGAGTTTCAATATCTAAAATCAAACAGCACCAAATAAACGTGTAGTCAATGTGAATATAGTGTGATACAGTGAATTTTAATATCTACATTGAAACAGCATTAAATATACGTGTATTCAATGTGAATATAGTGTTATAGAATCACTTTCATGATGTACATTCAAACAGTGTCTAATATAAGTTTATTCAATGTGAATATAGTGTGATACAGTGAGTTTCAATATCTACATTCAAACAGCATCAAATAGACGTGTATTCAATGTGAATATAGTGTGATACAGTGAGTTTCAATATCTACATTCTAACAGCATCAAATATACGTGTATTCAATGTGAATATAGTGTTATAGAATCAGTTTCATGATGTACATTCAAACAGTATCAAATATACGTTTATTCAATGTGAATATAGTATGATACAGTGAGTTTCAATATCTACATTGAAACAGCATCAAATATGGTAGCCGGTGAAATAGGACAGAAACGAAATAGGACTGGAGAAATTGGACTGAAAATTTCCAGTCCTATTTCTACCGGAGAAATAGGACTGGGAGAAATAGGACTGACTTTTAAAAACTTTTAGGATAGTCCTATTTCTCCATGGCATCAATCCTATTTCTCCTTAGAAATAGTCCTATTTCATTTACCTTGTTCTAAGGGGAACGATGAGCCTCCAATCCAGTAGGCAATATATTACGTAAGAGCGGCGGCTTATATCCATTTCCCTTTTAAAAAAACCGATGGTGTTAACTCATTAGATAAATATTTCACAAAACTCTTTTTTTCTTATCCTATTTTAATTTAAATTACAGGAGAACATGAACTATATTGTATTTAATAGAGTTCATTTAACAAACTACTATTAGACATACTATAGAAATATTTATTACTTATATTGCACATTATGTGGTCATAACCAACTTTTCCAATTGAACTAATGTTTTACTATTTCATACATCTTTCGTTATATACAGCTCTTACATATTCTGATTTTGCTCTAATAATATTTTATTAAATGAACTCTATTAGATTCAAAATAATTCATGTTCCCCAGCAATTAAAATAAAAATAGGATAAGAGATAAAACATTTGTGAACCATTTAAATAATGAGTAAACGCCATCGGTTTTTGAAAAAGAGAAATGGATATAGGCCGGCGCTCTTATGCAATACATTGTCTACCGAATTGGAGGCTCATCGTTCCCCTTGGAACAAGGTAAATGAAATAGAACAATTTCTAAGGAGAAATAGGACTGATGCCGAGGAGAAATAGGATTGTCCTAAAAGTTTTTAAAAGTCAGTCCTGTTTCTTCCAGTCCTATTTCTCCGGTAGAAATAGGACTGGAAATTTTCAGTCCTATTTCTCCAGTCCTATTTCGTTTCAGTCCTATTTCACCGCCAACCTCAAATATAAGTGTATTCAATGTGAATATAGTGTGATACAGTGAGTTTCAATATCTACATTCAAGCAGCATCAAATATACGTGTATTCAATGTGAATATAGTGTGATACAGTGAGCTTCAATATCTACATTCAAACAGTATCAAATATACGTGTATTCAATGTGAATATAGTATGATACAGTGAGTTTCAATATCTAAATTCAAACAGCATCAAATATACGTGTATTCAATGTGAATAAAGTGTGATACGGTGAATTTTAATATCTACATTCAAGCAGCATCAAATATACGTGTATTCAATGTGAATATAGTGTGCTACAGTGAGTTTCAATATCTACATTCAAACAGCATCAAATATACGTGTATTCAATGTGAATATAGTTTGATATATGTGAATATTTTGTTATAGAGTCAGTTTCATGACGTACATTCAAGCAGTATCAAATATACGTTTATTCAATGTTAATATAGTGTGAAACAGTGAGTTTCAATATCTACATTCAAACAGCATCAAATATACGTGTATTCAATGTGAATATAGTGTTATAGAATCAGTTTGAATATCTACATTCAAACAGCATCAAATATACGTGTATTCAATGTGATTATAGTGTGATACAGTGAGTTTCAATATCTACATTCAAACAGCATCAAATATACGTGTATTCAATGTGAATATAGTGTTATAGAATCAGTTTGATGATGTACATTCAAACAGTTTCAAATATTCGTGTATTCAATGTGAATATAGTGTGATACAGTGAGTTTCAAAATCTACATTCAAACAGCATCAAATATACGTGTATTCAATGTGAATATAGTGTGATACAGTGAGTTTCAATATCTACATTCAAACAGCATCAAATATACGTGTATTCAATGTGAATATAGTGTTATAGAATCACTTTCATGATGTACATTCAAACAGTGTCAAATATACGTTTATTCAATGTGAATATAGTGTGATACAGTGAGTTTAAATGTCTACATTCAAACAGCATCAAATATAGGTGTATTCAATGTGAATATAGTGTTATAGAATCACTTTCATGATGTACATTCAAACAGTATCAAATATTCGTTTATTCAATGTGAATATAGTGTTGTAAGGTTCTCATAACCGTTTATTATACCCCAGTACAAGTGCACACAGTGACAGAGCAAAGGCAACTCCGATTAATGATTAAGAAACACGGGTTTATATACCAGTAAGGGGCTACAGCAGCGCACGTCATGGTGATAATTAGCATCACGCTTAGACGGCGGGAGCGGGACAAGGTCATGGCGCGATGGCTGTATACCACGCGCCATACCCAACGTCGTGTTATGGAGGCGCTGCGCTAAACATACTCAGAGCGGCTCCTATTCGATAGGTGGTGCCGTAGTGTGTACACTACGCGTCACACCTACGTCAAGGATAGCATAGGCTACCGTCAAGTATACATGAAAGTGTATATTGACTCATTACATTCCTCCCCCCTTTATCGATAAGAGTTGGTCCTCCAACTCCATACTACACACTAGATATTACTTATGCCCTAGGCGTGTACAAATGGAACTACACACTTCAACATTGTTTATACGAATAAGCTTTCTTGGGTTACATTTTTTCTTGAGGCTAAATCTAGGGTCCCGAACGTTCCAAGATATCTAGGATGTATTTATTTTAATCAAAATATTGTACTCTGAGTTCTACTTGGTGGGTGCGGCGATTCTTGTGGTTAATCTTCTTCCGATGGTGAACCGGCTCCTCTCCTCCTCTTGCAGCTCCTTTCTCGGTCGTAGTGAATTATCAGCGTTTTCTGGCCTTTTCTTCTCGGTTTTATATTTCTGTTAAGGAATACTTTAGCTATTTCTTCTCTCTCGCCGATGTAATCCGTGGCATAATTTCCAAGATAGTCTGGTTTGTCATATCTTGCGCCGTTCCTTAACAGCACTTCAACTATCTCGGGGTTCCCATATCGTACGGCTGCAATAAGGGCCGTTTCACGGCGCGTCAGAGATTTTTGGTTGACGTTTACATCGTGCATGCATGCACTGTTGACATATTCTTTCTTGCTGTTGAATCTCGCTGCATAGTGTAGGATTGTTTCTCCATCGCGACTTAACTGTTTTATCAGTGGAGTTATCCACAGAAAACCGATGCTTTCTTCGTTTTTAATGCGATGGCCACCATTAGGGGAGTTTCCCCTAGACAGTTCCATTCGCTAAACTGACACCTGTGGAATGACAGGGTTCTGAGTAAGTGTTCGTTGTTGTCTGCGGCGGCTCGGTGAGCTATTGTTTCACCCTTTTCTGTGATGTCGATGTTTGCGCCGAAAGTCAACAATAGTTCCGTGACGTCGTATCTTTTCTTATTTACACTTTCGTGGAGCATGGTTCTTCCATTTGGGAATTTCGTATCCAACAGGCTTCCCACGCTTCTCCCTGTTGCTCTTCCCTCCTCTTCTTTTCCTTTCAGAAATTTTCTAAGCGTTTCTCGAGGGGCGTTGATTATTTCGAAGATGAACTGTCCTCGTTCGGCTGCTATAGTGGCTAGCCTCTCGATGCGTTGATTGGCTGCATCGCCGGCCACTAAAGGAGGGAAGGTCTTTAGCATGCAGTTACGGCAACTGCGAGTGATGTGCTCTTTTTGGGCGTGGTTAAGTCCTCCTTCTTCGTTGCTTGCGGGTGTGTCGTAGTAATCACCTCTGTGTCCCATCTTACTCCGATCGTCGTCACTGTGAAACACACTTTCTTCGTCGTCATATTCGTACGGCCCAGCGTTTGAAGTACTTTCAAAGCTTCCGGTCGTATGATATACGTCGTCGTTGTCGCTGCTACTGTCTTCCATTGACGTGGTGTAGTGTCCATCGTCGTATTCGCTACTAATAGATTCTTCACCTTCACTGTGTTTTCTTGGGGAGGTTCACCTTTACTGTGATTGCAATTTGACTGTTTCTTGTCCCGATTGCGGTGCATGTCTGGCAGTTCTACTGTCGTTGCGTCGCTGTCCGCGATATCTCCGTCCTTCTTGATCTGCTCAATCATTTTTCTTAGCCAATTTGGGTCATCGTCACCACTTTCCTCTATTTCGTGTTTCGCGATTTCTACTTCGGTGCACAATTCAGGCCCTATGTCAGACGTCGGACCTTTCTCGATTTTTATGGCTTGTTGAGTTTCATCGGTTCCTATCCAGTCGTTTACTAGATCTTCAACCCAGCACGGGCGTTCCTGTTTGATTGGATCCCGTTCGTTGTTGATTGTAGACGACATCTTGGTTTTAGGAGTAGAAAGTCAGGAGATGTTTGAAGTGTCTGTTGACTCTTGTTAAGATTTGTTTCCAAACTGAAGTTAGTGTTAGTGTACATCATCTTTTATAGTACCCATTTGGTTTGTCGGCTTTTCATCATTAGCTCGGCCTTTTATTTGGGTTATCTTTTAAGTGGGGTATCATATTAGGTGTCTATTAGAGCAGAACTATCCTACTATAAGCTTTATTTATTGTTTTTGTCTATTACTGTTTGACTTGCTGTGTTTGTATTTTTACTTTGATATATGTAATATACTACTTTCTTTTAATGCCTTGTGTTTTTTTACTTATTATAATTTTTTTTTTTTTTTTTTTAAATCCCTGTGTCCAAGCTACCTGTGCATTTGCACAAATCTTCCCACACCATACCATGCCCAACGACATATGAGCATGTCGTATGGTTACCTGTGCAGGTTTTTTGTCAGCCTTTTTCCCAACCAGATTCCTCGGCTGAGTAAATATTTTCTTTTTCTGGTGCGGATGGTGATGATGGTGCGTTTAGCTGTGTTGTCATTTTTTCCGCGGTTACTTTTCCTGAATTGATTTTCTTTAGTAATCTTGGGCATGGGCTGCATGCGATAAATACTCGCAGGCATATTATGAATAGTATAAACCCAATTGATGTTAGACCTAGGATTTTTAACGTGTCGAACCAAGAGAACATGTTTCCAATTTTATTTTCTTGCGCTTCCGATACTACAATGTCCGATAGTGATCGTGCTTCTCCTTCTTGCAGTTTTCCGACTAAATCGTTCAGTATGTTTAATTGTTCCATCTCCATTGCGTTATGGGCTGGGTGACTTTTAAGTGTATAATCGAAATTGTTTAGATGAAGTTCGTCAAATTCCGCGATTAGATCAAGATTTGGTGTGTGGATTGTTGCGTATTGTTTTACCCAATCACCGTTGGTGTCGTTATGTTCCCATGAATGCGGGTATCCATTGATGTTCACTAGTTGCGTTTTCCAGAAACAATCAGAATATGGATGAATAGACCACCCAACTGTTCCAATTGTGCAATTCATTTTTCCATACTTGAAGAACGGTTGGAATCCGCATTTCGTTTCTTTCGCCGATAGTAGAATTCGTTTTTGCTCACATTGTTGTAGCGTCATGGCTTGCCCAAAACCATAAAGTCTTGAACATGTAGGTAGGCCTATGGCAGCTGCTGCTAGCAGGCCATTCGTTTGGGCCAATATAATTGCTTGTGTTCTTTTCATCTTTGTTAATTGGCAGTATACGTCTCTGATTTCTTTTACAATTTATTTTCGTGTTCCGTCTCTATGTTTATTTTATATTGCTCGTGCATTTTACTTATTTCGTACTTCAGCCGATCGTTTAGGTCATTCGTGGACACCAATAATTCCGTTTTGGTATCTTCCTTAGGGCGTAGTGATGATGAATCGTTTGTCATTTCCTTTACTCTTTTTGTTATTCCGCTTCTTGGCTTTTGGGTTGTCGTCGTGTCGCTTTCACTTGGTGTCGGGTATTCCAATTCGGTGGTGTTGGGGCTGTGTTTTGTGTTTTCTGTAGTCGGTGTATTTGTGATTTTGGGGGTGGGGATCGTTGAGGTGGGAATTGTTTCTGGGATTTCCTGTACTGGTCGTGGAGTAGCATTTTTTGCTATAGTGATGCTGAATGTCGCTGCGGTAACCATTCGTGTGGTTATTGAAGGCGATGTAGGTTTTGCCGTCGGTAAGGTTGTCTTTGCAGTTGGTTTTGTCGTGGTGGATGTGGACCTTGATGTCGTTGTTGTTAGCCTTGTCGTTGTGGATGGTTTTGTCGTTGTTGATGGTTTGGTCGTCGTTGTAGGCACAGGTTTACTAGTTGTTGTATGTTTAAGTGTCGTTGTAGTTTTCGTTGTAATAGGACGATGCATTGTCGTCGTAGTCGGTTTGGCGGTTGATGTGCCAACTGATTTTGCTGTTGTTGTAGGGGGTTCTTCCGTTTCACTTCTAAAAACTGAGTTGATATTTTCATGTTTGTTTAACGGTGGGATTCGTGGTACAGTTTTCCCGTCGAACGGTTGTTGCGTATATAAAGCTATGATAGCTGATGCTGGCAAGGTTTTTATTTGGTGAGGATTTTTATATCGAAGCTGAAGTGTTGTTTCTTGCTCCTTTCGTGGCAATGTCCTAGGCTTAACTTTCCTATTTTCAGTGTCAGACATTTTCTGTCTGAGGCAGGTGAGTGTGATCCCGTTCTATCCGTTGCCATAAATTGTCCCGTGTGTTCGAATGTTTCTCATACTGAGCTAGTACTTGAACATTCCTGTAAGACTAACATCGTTGTATTAGCCTTGATACAGTTGTTGGTATTGAAAGGTCTGATTGTGAAATCCGCTGAATATTCGAACGCTTGACCTCGTTCCAATCTCCTACTGCAGTTTGCGACTGTTCTTTGAGTTTGTACTAGTGGGTCATTGCTAGTTAGCAATTTTTGTAGGCTTCTTTGGCATTTGATCCAGTCTCGGTCGCATTCTTCCAGCGTCATCATTGTGTTAGTTCCGTTGTATGTTACACATTTTTCATTTGGTGGTCTTCCGCTTTTAAGTAGTCCCCAGCTGATCATATCCCATATGTTGTTTTCATGTCCGTGGTTGAATTTAATTAAGTTTCCAAAAATCGGCGAATTAATGGTTGTCGCTACTGCTCTTCTCTGTTCTAGTCTTATTTCTTCCAGCTCGTCGATGGATGTTTCTGGGAAGTTCTCTAATACTTCTGGGTTTGAATTCAGTGTTTCAAATACCCATTGCTGGTTGTCGTCCATATCGTCAGGTCTGCTGCATTTTTGCAGGATTAAGGAGCGTTTGGTTCCTTCGTCCTCGTCTCGTAGTGTGATGCATAGGTGTTTTTCCATTGATATTAGCTGGTGGTTTTTTGTATCGAATAGCCAGCGCGACGTCCGTTCACCGCACTGTCCCGTAATGATGGTGTTTATCTCCGATGTCGTTATACACGTGGTGGTTCTTCTGATTCGTAAGGTGTGGTCCATTAGGTACTCGAAGTCTGTTCCGTAAGGTAATTTTTCGTCTATGTCGAATTGGTCATGGACGGTCACTTGTTTTAGGGTGTACATTATCTTGATGTAAACGATTGAATCTTGTTTGCGTATTACGCCGTTTTCTTCTATCTTTGTTATTTTTGGATGGCCTAAACGAATCCATCCCCAAGCATAAGAAATGCTGTAGAGTCGTTTTCCCAATTCTGTTTCTTCGAGTGGATCGTTTAAAAGGAATTCGACTTCTTGCTTTATGGATCTTTTCGTTTTGCTATTCCTCGGTTCTGCAAACTCATTGCATGACCATGAGTCGATATTGGTTTGATTTTTACAGGAGGGTAGGGTGTTTTTATGTATTTTGTATAACTTTCTTGTTGTTTCGGTGGGGAATATCCAAAAGGTTAGGGGGATGCCGACTACTTTAAAGCTGGGTTGAGCTAGTTCTTTATTATTATTATCAGGGGTGTTAAAGAATGATATTTCAATTTGTCAACTGGTATCTAAGAGTCTACTGGTATTTACGATTTCTGTGGTTTGGGTCAATTCTAGATATCCTATACCTTTAAGGATTATTTGGGAATTGGAAACATTACTAGATTTATCTCCCCATACTATTGTATTATGATTTTGAATGATTTGGCCGTCTTGTTGAGTAGCATTTAAATATCCAAAAGGGCTTTCAATTGGGCTTTCAGGGGTTTCCTGTCTTAATGTTATCTCTTCTGCAAAGCAATTTAGGACGCGATATTCTTTAATGGCATACCACGCACCCTCTCCCGTTGGGGTTGCTGTGAAACCTAATGAGGTTGGGGTGGCCTGCATAATATTGCCTCCGCATTTCTTATCGTTAACCATTTCCCAACATTCTAACGATGAAATCAGTTTTGTTTCTTGGGAGAAAACCGTGTCGAATGATCCAACCCAAAAGGATCCTGTAATTTTTTTTGTTTTTATTCATTGTTTACAAGTCCATCCTTTCCATGTTTTAATGGGTTTTTGTTTTGTCATTAGGGTATAACTAGTGGGGAAACGTGGGAAATGTAGCCTGGTTCCGACATTTTCTTTATCGCAATAATAGGGTGAATTTATATCCAGTATGCCTCTTGTTTTCACATTCTTACAATCGCATACGGACACGTAAATTGTTTGGGAAGTTTCAAGGGTAGCTAACACGCAAATTACTAGTAGGATTATCTCCATCTGTTTTATAAAAAAAAGTAATTTTATTACTACAGGTTTTTTTTTTTTTTTTTTTTTTTTTTTAGTTTTGCTTAATTAGTTCTTTTCCTAAGATTATAGCGGGCATTTCCCGAATTGGTTGGGGTGTTTGGTTCGGCATAGGACATTCTTTGGTTTTTGATCAGGGGTACAGGATTCGTGGAGTTTTTTTCTGTTGTCAAATTTAATGGGCCAATCTCTGTTGTTACATTTTTACGTGGTCTCCCAGGGCCTCTTTTGATTTTACTTTCGATTTTCACGTTTGGATTTAGTATTTCTGTGGTGTTTGGTACACTTTCTCGAGGGATATAGAGTTTCAGGCGATTAGAGTGAACTGTTGCTTTTTGTTTTTTGTTTTCAATGTTTTCGACCTCGTAAGTTATGTCTGAGAAGTTTCGTATGATTCGGAACGGTCCGTTCCATCTGTTAATGAATTTACCTGCTGATGGTGGAGCTTTTAGCATTACTAAGTCACCAATTTTATACGCAATTCCTTTTGCTCTTTCATCGTAGTATCCTTTCTGTTTAGTTTGTGCTTTGAAGAGGTGACTTCTTGCCAGGTCTTGAGCGTTTCTCCATTTTTGATAGTATAATCCACTACTGCCTTCGTCGTGCTCGAAGTTCCGATTTATTTTTATGTCGTTAGGTAGAATTGGTTCTCTTCCGAAGAAAAGGTAAAATGGGGTGTCCTTTAGCGTAGCTTGTTGTGATGTGTTGTACGCCAAGGTGACAAATGGTAGGTATTTGTCCCAATCTTCTGGTTCATCTACTACGTAGCAAGCTAGCATATCACACAGAGTTCTGTTGAATCTTTCTACTAGTCCGTCGGTTTGCGGATGGTAGGCGGTAGTTCTTATCTGCTTGATTTTAAAAAGTTTACACATTTCTTGAACAAGACTCGAAAGGAAATTCGTTCCTTGGTCGGTTAGCACAATCTCGGGTGCTCCATATTTCGTTATCACTTTATTTACCATAATGGATGCGATTGTTTGGGCGGTCTGGTTTTTCATTGGAAATGCAAAAACGAAACGACTGGCATAATCAGACAGAACTAGAACATATTTATATCCCTTAACACTTTCTTGAATTGGTCCTACTATATCCATTGCAATGCGTTGCCATACTCTGTCAACTGGTGGCAGAGGTTGCAATGGTGCTATCGTTGCGCCGAAGGCTTTACGCCTTGCACACCTTAAGCAACTGTTAACGTATGTCGTAACATCTGTTCTCATGTTTGGCCAAAAATATTGTCTTTGTAGTCTCGCTAAAGTCTTCGCTATTCCTAAATGTCCTGCTAACATGTGATCATGATTTTCTTCCATTATTTTTCTTATTGTATTTCCTGGTACCATTAGTCTTCCATATTTGTCTACTAATTCACCTTTTTCGTTTATCTTATATCCATTTATATTCTCTTCCTTTCTGGTTCCCTGTTTCTTTTTTTTTTATTAAATTACCTATAATTCTTCTGCAATTTATATCGTTATGCTGTAGTCGAACCCATTCGCTTTCTTCCTCTTTAATTTTGCTTTTAATCGCTCTTGCGTTTACACTAGCTATAGTTGCTACTGGGGTACGACTAAGGGTATCCGCATTTTGGTGCGATTTACCTGGTCGATATCCAATTACGATGTCATATTCTTGGATTTTGAGTGCCCATCTAGCTAGTCGTCCTTCTGGTTCCGCTTTACTCATTAACCATTCTAACGGTCGGTGGTCGGTGTATACTGTAAATTTACGTCCGTATAGGTAGGTTCGAAATACGTTGATTGCAGGAACCTGTAGTAACTAGCCAAACCTAAGAATGAACTCAATTCTTTTGTATTTTTGGGAGCGGGGTAATCTATAATTGCTTTTAATTTTTTCAAATTTGGTGTTATCCCTTTTCTAGAAACGATGTATCCGAGATAGTCCAATTCTTCTTTAAAAAATTCACACTTCTTTCTTTTTAGCTTAAGTCCCGCAATTTCCAGAAGCTCGAAAACTTTATCTAGGTGCGATAGATGTTCCTTAATCGATTTACTAAATATAATTATATCGTCTAAGTATACTAGGGCGAATTTGTACAGCACGTCTTTCAGAATGTTATTCATTGCTCTTTGGAACGTACTTGGTGCGTTTGTTAACCCAAATGGCATTCTGTTAAATTCGTACTGTCCAAATTCGCAAATGAAAGCTGTTTTATATTTATCCTTTTCTTCAATCTCGATTTGCCAGTATCCGCTCAAAAGATCCAATGATGAAAAATACATAGACCCGCACAATGCATCCACAGTATCGTCAATTCTTGGTAAAGGGTATTTATCTTTAATTGTTATTTTCTTTAGCGGCCTATAGTCGATGCACATACGCATCTCTCCATCCTTTTTGGGTACCATTACGATGGCTGCGGCAAACGGGCTGTGGCTCTCCCTTATTATCTTATTTTTTAGCATTACTTCAATTTTAGATTTTACGGTTTCTTTCAGTGCTTCGGGTGTTCTACGGAGTCGTTGATTAATCGGGATGTCATGTCCGGTATTTATAAAATGTTTTACTCGTGATACGAGACCAAGGTCTGATTCCTTGTCCGCAAATAATTGCTCATGTTTGTTAAGTAAGTTTTTTACTTTCGTTAAGACTTCAGTTTCAAATTCTGGGATATTGAATTGTGGTGGTTGGCTATCTAGCGGTTTCGTCTTGTCCTGTTTCGAGATATCACACTGGCTAAAAGGTCCTAAGTTACGGCGATCTTTTGCTGTTAGTTTTCCCTCTTGATTGTTAGTAAGTACTGGTATTATTGGTATGTTAATTCCCGCATTCTCGAAGGTTAGGTTATATAACGGTATATTCTGCCTATAGCTATGTTCTACGCCTAAATGGTCATAGCATATTTCTCTATTTCTAGTATTAATTTTCACGTTATTGTTAGATAGAAAATCTAAGCCTAAAATGCAATCTTCGTTCAGTTTTTCTATGGCATAGAAGTAGTGATTGATTAAATGGTTATTATTTATGGTAATTGTTAGTTCATATTGCCCTATTGATTTTAGTGTCTGACCGGATACGGTCCTAAATGTGGGCATATTTTTATTTTTTATTTGTTTTAGTTCTTTTTCATTTATGCTGAGTAAGGTATCCGCGGAAACTAGACTGGTTGCTGCTCCAGTGTCTATCAAAGCTCTAAGTACTATTCCATAAATTCTAATGGGTATGCGTATTAGTTGGGGTATGTTAGAATCTAATTTATCCGATTTTATGCTACTGCGGGTTAGTGCCTTATCTATTCTATTTGTTGGTGATTCGCATAATTCATAAGTGCCATATTGGTCCAACATTCTCTTGCTATGTGTCCCTTTTTGTTACACGTATGACAAATTATATCTCTGTTTACTGGGGTATGGACTCCTGTACTGCGATATTGGCGATTGCTATCGTTTTGCTGCTGGTACCTGATATCTGCGTGGTTGTTAGTCCTGAAAGGTTGTTGGTATCTTCCCGGTTGATGTGTATAGGGGTGGTTTCGTTGGTGTCGGAAGCCTGTTGTATATGTTGGCTCACGATCCCTTATTGGTGCGTTATGCCTCCAACGTTGTGTAGGTTCGTTTCTCCTAAACGGGCTCGCTTCTCTGCTTTTTGAAAAACTCGGTTCTCTACTGCGTGAATAACTTGACGCTCTGCTGCGGTCTAAGGTATCTCGGAAACGGACTCTGCCTGGGTACTGTTCTCTGGAGTAGCCTGGTCTACCTTGGCGTATGTTCGACTGCCGTCCGCTGTTGCCGTCACGGTCGGTGGCTGCAATCTGCACACTATTTTCCTGTGATGATTCACGATCTTTATTAAAACATTCCAACTCTAATAATCTCTGGCTAAGTTGTTCTAGTTCAGTTTTTTGTTTAGACAATTCGTGATCTTGTTCTTTCTCACGGTCTGTAATTCCAGCAATTACTGCCGTTATTTCTCTATCTTCATTATTTTCCTTTTCGTGCAATATCTGTTCTGATATGAACAGTTGTTTGCAAAGCGAATCGAAGTCGTCGGATTTTTCTGGCATTCTGAGGTATAGCTCCGCTTTTACTTTGGGTAAGATCCCTTGAAGTAATATTTTTATCTTTGTCGTATCTCTCATCTTCTTTACTTTATTAAATAGTTGATCTTCTATTATTGTTTTGTCGTGGTCGAGTTTTTCTTCCTTTCCCTCCATGGTGTCGTACAGGCTGTTTAATCTCGACACGAAAGCTCTGCATTTTTCTTCAGGTTTCTGCTTTAACTTCATTAGTTTTTTCTTCAGCGCTGCTATGTCAAATGCATCTTGAAATCTTTCAATTATTGCTGCTTTCCACTCTCCATATTCCAGCTCGTCTCCTTTCTCGTCGACGTAAGCTTCATGCCATTCCATGGCTTCTCCTTTAAGTCGGTCCGAGAAGAATCGTAGCTTTTGCTCGTCGTCCCAGTTGTTATTTCGTGCCAAGTGCTCAGCTGCTTTGAGCCATTCGGTTATTAATTTATCGGTGCTTTTACCCTTGAATGGCGGGATGGATTTCTTGTCTTCCCTCGAAAAAAGTTCTCCCAGCACTCTTACAATGGGTTGAGTGATGCTCATCATGGCCTCTTCTTCAGCGGTATATTTTCTGCTTCCTAGATCCGGTCTGGTGGAATCGTCGTGGTGTTTACCCATGGTCCTTTTGAGATGATAGTTTTCTTTTTCCAAGGAGGTTATATTTTTACTTTGGGATTCAACTTGTTTTCCCAATAGTTCGATAACTTTTTGCAGTTCTGTTATTTGCTCAGCTTCAAGTTCAAAATGTAGTGATTTATCTTGCACTTCACTTAACGAGGATAGGTCGTGTATTTCATTAATTAATCTTGTTACTTCCCCAGGCTGTTCCTGTTTTGTATGGGTCTCTTCGGCTTCGATGAATAGAAGTTCTCGTTGTTTATACTCTGCGATACGATTCTCCAGGCGGGATATTTTATTTTCTTGTTCTGCTGTCTGCTTTTTTATTTGCTGAAGTGCTCGATCAAGGTCTTTATTTTTAAGAACAGTTTCTGCTTGCGTCTTAGTTAGCGTGACTTTTTCTGCTTTTGACTTGTCTAGCTGAGTTTTTATTTCGTTTGTAGCTGCTTCTAATTCTTTTATCCTTTCAACGTTTACTGCTATCTGTTTTCTGGTACTGTTTAGTTTTTCTTGTAGTTGGATATTTTCTGCTTCGAGTTTATTAATTGTCTCTTGACCCTCTCTTTCAACGTTTTCGGTAATTTCTTCTCTCTTTTTCAGCCGGTCTTCGAAATATTTTTCAGCTTCTTGTGTTTTTTGTAAGTCACTCTCCAATTCTGTAATTCGGGTATTTGCTTTTTCAAGTGAATCGTTGTTTTCTTGCAGGCGCTCTAGGGAACTGCTGAGCGTGTACTTTGAACTCTTTGCCTTTTTCTTGTTGCTCTCGATCTGTTTTCGTAGATTGGTATTTTCTGCGGTAATCTGATCTTTTGCTTGCTGCTCTTCTACTTGCTGGTGTAGAGTTTCACTTTGAAGGACAGCTAACGTTTTGCTGAGGAATTCTTTTTCTTTGCCGTGGACTGTTTTTAACTGGTGGATAAGAGTGTCGACGAAATTATTTTCTTCGCCAGATTTCGCTAGTTGACTTTTTAAGGCTTCAGTGGTCTTGCTGATTGACTCGTGTGAGGTGGTGTCGTCTTTTGTCTCGAGATTTTGCTTTATTAGTGAGTGAGTGTATAGTTGTAGAGCGTTGTTTAGCTCTCTGTGGGAGAGTTTTCTCCTTTCTTCCAATTGTTTTATATTTGTTGTTGTTGAAGTTGTTTGGTATGTTTTATTTTTCTCGAGGAGATAGTTATATTCTAGCTCTACGAGCTCTTTCCACTTTATAGCAAAATTTTCTTTGAGGGTTTGTGTCTCAGAGTTTTGTGTTGGTAAGGTAGGGTATAGTGGAGGTAATGTTACGACGGGTAAGTCTGGGTAGATCGGGTTGGTTTCGAGAGTTGCCACTACTTGTATATCTTTAAAAGTGCTATACATTCGCTTACCTCGTCTACGTCAACTTCGGACTCGTATATTTTGCTCTTACTTCATGTGGTACGCATGTACTTTTAGTGTTTATTACGGTGAACCTTTTATATATCTGAATGTCTCGTTGGGACCTCCAAATGTAAGGTTCTCATAACCGTTTATTATACCCCAGTACAAGTGCACACAGTGACAGAGCAAAGGCAACTCCGATTAATGATTAAGAAACACGGGTTTATATACCAGTAAGGGGCTACAGCAGCGCACGTCATGGTGATAATTAGCATCACGCTTAGACGGCGGGAGCGTGACAAGGTCATGGCGCGATGTCTGTATACCACGCGCCATACCCAACTCCGTGTTATGGAGGCGCTGCGCTAAGCATACTCAGAGCGGCTCCTATTCGATAGGTGGTGACGTAGTGTGTACACTACGCGTCGCACCTACGTCAAGGATAGCATAGGCTACCGTCAAGCATTCATGAAAGTGTATATTGACTCATTACAGTGTGATACAGTGAGTTTCAATATCTACATTGAAACAGCATCAAATATAAGTGTATTCAATGTGAATATAGTGTTATAGAATAAGTTTCAATATCTACATTCAAACAGCATGAAATATACGTTTATTCAATGTGAATATAGTGTGATACAGTGAGTTTCAATATCTACATTCAAACAGTATCAAATATACGTGTATTCAATGTGAATATAGTGTGATACAGTGAGTTTCAATATCTAAATTCAAACAGCACCAAATAAACGTGTATTCAATGTGAATATAGTGTGATACAGTGAATTTTAATATCTCAAGCAGCATCAAATATACGTGTATTCAATGTGAATATAGTGTTATAGAACCAGTTTCAATATCTACATTCAAACAGCATCAAATATACGTATATTCAATGTGAATATAGTGTTATAGAATCAGTTTCATGATGTGCATTCAAACAGTATCAAATATACGTGTATTAAATGTGAATATAGTGTGATACAGTGAGTTTCAATATCTACATTCAAACAGTATCAAATATACGTGTATTCAATGTAAATGTAGTGTGATACAGTGAGTTTCAATATCTACTGTCAAACAGCATCAAATATACGTGTATTCAAGGTGAATATAGTGTTATAGAATAAAGTTTCAATATCTACATTCAAACAGCATCAAATATACGTGTATTCAATGTGAATATAGTGTTATAGAATCAGTTTCAATATCTACATTCAAACAGCATCAAATATACGTGTATTCAATGTGAATATAGTGTTATAGAATCAGTTTCAATATCTACATTCAAACAGCATGAAATATACGTGTATTCAATGTGAATATAGTGTAATACAGTAAGTTTCAATATCTACATTCAAACAGCATCAAATAAACGTGTATTCATTGTGAATATAGTGTTATAGAATCTCTTTCATGATCTACATTCAAACAGTATCAAATATACGTGTATTCAATGTGAATATAGTGTTATACAGTGAGTTTCAATATCTACATTCAAACAGCATCAAATATACGTGTATTCAATGTGAATATAGTGTTATAGAATCAGTTTCAATATCTACATTCAAAACAGCATCAAATATACGTGTATTCAATGTGAATATAGTGGTATAGAATCAGTTTCAATATCTACATTCAAACAGCATAAAATATACGTGTATTCAATGTGAATATAGTGTTATAGAATCAGTTTCAATATCTACATTCAAACAGCATCAAATATACGTGTATTCAATGTGAATATAGTGTTATACAGTGAGTTTCAATATCTACATTCAAACAGCATCAAATATACGTGTATTCAATGTGAATATAGTGTTATAGAATCAGTTTCAATATCTACATTCAAACAGCATCAAATATACGTGTATTCAATGTGAATATAGTGTTATAGAATCAGTTTCAATATCTACATTCAAACAGCATCAAATATACGTGTATTCAATGTGAATATAGTGTTATAGAATCAGTTTCAATATCTACATTCAAACAGCATCAAATATACGTGTATTCAATGTGAATATAGTGTTATAGAATCAGTTTCAATATCTACATTCAAACAGCATCAAATATACGTGTATTCAATGTGAATATAGTGTTATACAGTGAGTTTCAATATCTACATTCAAACAGCATCAAATATACGTGTATTCAATGTGAATATAGTGTTATAGAATCAGTTTCAATATCTACATTCAAACAGCATCAAATATACGTGTATTCAATGTGAATATAGTGTTATACAATGAGTTTCAATATCTACATTCAAACAGCATCAAATATACGTGTATTCAATGTGAATATAGTGTTATAGAATCAGTTTCAATATCTACATTCAAACAGCATCAAATATACGTGTATTCAATGTGAATATAGTGTTATAGAATCAGTTTAATATCTACATTCAAACAGCATCAAATATACGTGTATTCAATGTGAATATAGTGTGATAGAGTGAGTTTCAATATCTACATTCAAACAGCATCAAATATACGTGTATTCAATGTGAATATGTTATGAATCAGTTTCAATATCTACATTCAAACAGCATCAAATATACGTGTATTCAATGTGAATATAGTGTTATAGAATCAGTTTCAATATCTACATTCAAACAGCATCAAATATACGTGTATTCAATGTGAATATAGTGTTATAGAATCAGTTTCAATATCTACATTCAAACAGCATCAAATATACGTGTATTCAATGTGAATATAGTGTGATATGAGTTTCAATATCTACATTCAAACAGCATCAAATATACGTGTATTCAATGTGAATATAGTGTGATACATGAGTTTCAATATCAACATTAAAACAGCATCAAATATACGTGTATTCAATGTGAATATAGTGTTATAGAATGAGTTTCATGATCTACATTCAAACAGCATCAAATATACGTGTATTCAATGTGAATATAGTGTTATAGAATGAGTTTCAATATCTACATGCAAACAGCATCAAATATACGTGTATTCAATGTGAATATAGTGTTATAGAATCAGTTTAATGATCTACATTCAAACAGCATCAAATATACGTGTATTCAATGTGAATATAGTGTTATAGAATCAGTTTCAATATCTACATTCAAACAGCATCAAATATACGTGTATTCAATGTGAATATAGTGTGATACAGTGAGTTTCAATATCTACATTCAAACAGCATCAAATATACGTGTATTCAATGTGAATATAGTGTTATAGAATCAGTTTCAATACCTACATTCAAACAGCATGAAATATACGTGTATTCAATGTGAATATAGTGTTATAGAGTCAGTTTCAATATCTACATTCAAACAGCATCAAATATACGTGTATTCAATGTGAATATAGTGTTATACAGTGAGTTTCAATATCTACATTCAAACAGCATCAAATATACGTGTATTCAATGTGAATATAGTGTTATAGAATCAGTTTCAATATCTACATTCAAACAGCATCAAATATACGTGTATTCAATGTGAATATAGTGTTATAGAATCAGTTTCAATATCTACATTCAAACAGCATCAAATATACGTGTATTCAATGTGAATATAGTGTTATGAATGAGTTTCAATATCTACATTCAAACAGCATCAAATATACGTGTATTCAATGTGAATATAGTGTTATAGAATCAGTTTCAATATCTACATTCAAACAGCATCAAATATACGTGTATTCAATGTGAATATAGTGTTATAGTGAGTTTCAATATCTACATTCAAACAGCATCAAATATACGTGTATTCAATGTGAATATAGTGTTATAGAATCAGTTTCAATATCTACATTCAAACAGCATCAAATATACGTGTATTCAATGTGAATATAGTGTTATAGAATGAGTTTCAATATCTACATTCAAACAGCATCAAATATACGTGTATTCAATGTGAATATAGTGTTATAGAATCAGTTTCAATATCTACATTCAAACAGCATCAAATATACGTGTATTCAATGTGAATATAGTGTGATATAGAATCAGTTTCAATATCTACATTCAAACAGCATCAAATATACGTGTATTCAATGTGAATATAGTGTTATAGAATCAGTTTCAATATCTACATTCAAACAGCATCAAATATACGTGTATTCAATGTGAATATAGTATAGATAATGAGTTTCAATATCTACATTCAAACAGCATCAAATATACGTGTATTCAATGTGAATATAGTGTGATACAGAATGAGTTTCAATATCTACATTCAAACAGCATCAAATATACGTGTATTCAATGTGAATATAGTGTTATAGAATCAGTTTCAATATCTACATTCAAACAGCATCAAATATACGTGTATTCAATGTGAATATAGTGTTATAGAATGAGTTTCAATATCTACATTCAAACAGCATCAAATATACGTGTATTCAATGTGAATATAGTGTATACAGTGAGTTTCAATATCTACATTCAAACAGCATCAAATATACGTGTATTCAATGTGAATATAGTGTGATAGAATCAGTTTCAATATCTACATTCAAACAGCATCAAATATACGTGTATTCAATGTGAATATAGTGTTATAGAATCAGTTTCAATATCTACATTCAAACAGCATCAAATATACGTGTATTCAATGTGAATATAGTGTTATAGAATCAGTTTCAATATCTACATTCAAACAGCATCAAATATACGTGTATTCAATGTGAATATAGTGTTATAGAGTGAGTTTCAATATCTACATTCAAACAGCATCAAATATACGTGTATTCAATGTGAATATAGTGTTATAGAATCAGTTTCAATATCTACATTCAAACAGCATCAAATATACGTGTATTCAATGTGAATATAGTGTTATAGAATCAGTTTCAATATCTACATTCAAACAGCATCAAATATACGTGTATTCAATGTGAATATAGTGTTATAGAGTGAGTTTCAATATCTACATTCAAACAGCATCAAATATACGTGTATTCAATGTGAATATAGTGTTATACATGAGTTTCAATATCTACATTCAAACAGCATCAAATATACGTGTATTCAATGTGAATATAGTGTTATAGAATCAGTTTCAATATCTACATTCAAACAGCATCAAATATACGTGTATTCAATGTGAATATAGTGTTATACAATGAGTTTCAATATCTACATTCAAACAGCATCAAATATACGTGTATTCAATGTGAATATAGTGTTATACAATGAGTTTCAATATCTACATTCAAACAGCATCAAATATACGTGTATTCAATGTGAATATAGTGTTATAGAATCAGTTTCAATATCTACATTCAAACAGCATCAAATATACGTGTATTCAATGTGAATATAGTGTTATAGAATCAGTTTCAATATCTACATTCAAACAGCATCAAATATACGTGTATTCAATGTGAATATAGTGTGATACATGAGTTTCAATATCTACATTCAAACAGCATCAAATATACGTGTATTCAATGTGAATATAGTGTTATAGAATCAGTTTCAATATCTACATTCAAACAGCATCAAATATACGTGTATTCAATGTGAATATAGTGTTATAGAATCAGTTTCAATATCTACATTCAAACAGCATCAAATATACGTGTATTCAATGTGAATATAGTGTGATACAGTGAGTTTCAATATCTACATTCAAACAGCATCAAATATACGTGTATTCAATGTGAATATAGTGTTATAGAATCAGTTTCAATATCTACATTCAAACAGCATCAAATATACGTGTATTCAATGTGAATATAGTGTTATAGAATCAGTTTCAATATCTACATTCAAACAGCATCAAATATACGTGTATTCAATGTGAATATAGTGTTATAGAATCAGTTTCAATATCTACATTCAAACAGCATCAAATATACGTGTATTCAATGTGAATATAGTGTTATACAATCAGTTTCAATATCTACATTCAAACAGCATCAAATATACGTGTATTCAATGTGAATATAGTGTTATGAGAATCAGTTTCAATATCTACATTCAAACAGCATCAAATATACGTGTATTCAATGTGAATATAGTGTTATACAATGAGTTTCAATATCTACATTCAAACAGCATCAAATATACGTGTATTCAATGTGAATATAGTGTGATACAGTGAGTTTCAATATCTACATTCAAACAGCATCAAATATACGTGTATTCAATGTGAATATAGTGTTATAGAATCAGTTTCAATATCTACATTCAAACAGCATCAAATATACGTGTATTCAATGTGAATATAGTGTTATAGAATCAGTTTCAATATCTACATTCAAACAGCATCAAATATACGTGTATTCAATGTGAATATAGTGTTATACAGTGAGTTTCAATATCTACATTCAAACAGCATCAAATATACGTGTATTCAATGTGAATATAGTGTTATAGAATCAGTTTCATATCTACATTCAAACAGCATCAAATATACGTGTATTCAATGTGAATATAGTGTTATAGAATCAGTTTCAATATCTACATTCAAACAGCATCAAATATACGTGTATTCAATGTGAATATAGTGTTATAGAATCAGTTTCAATATCTACATTCAAACAGCATCAAATATACGTGTATTCAATGTGAATATAGTGTGATACAGTGAGTTTCAATATCTACATTCAAACAGCATCAAATATACGTGTATTCAATGTGAATATAGTGTTATAGAGTGAGTTTCAATATCTACATTCAAACAGCATCAAATATACGTGTATTCAATGTGAATATAGTGTTATAGAATCAGTTTCAATATCTACATTCAAACAGCATCAAATATACGTGTATTCAATGTGAATATAGTGTTATAGAATCAGTTTCAATATCTACATTCAAACAGCATCAAATATACGTGTATTCAATGAATATAGTGTTATAGAATCAGTTTCAATATCTACATTCAAACAGCATCAAATATACGTGTATTCAATGTGAATATAGTGTTATAGAATCAGTTTCAATATCTACATTCAAACAGCATCAAATATACGTGTATTCAATGTGAATATAGTGTTATAGAATCAGTTTCAATATCTACATTCAAACAGCATCAAATATACGTGTATTCAATGTGAATATATGTTATAGAATCAGTTTCAATATCTACATTCAAACAGCATCAAATATACGTGTATTCAATGTGAATATAGTGTTATAGAATCAGTTTCAATATCTACATTCAAACAGCATCAAATATACGTGTATTCAATGTGAATATAGTGTTATAGAATCAGTTTCAATATCTACATTCAAACAGCATCAAATATACGTGTATTCAATGTGAATATAGTGTTATAGAATCAGTTTCAATATCTACATTCAAACAGCATCAAATATACGTGTATTCAATGTGAATATAGTGTTATAGAATGAGTTTCAATATCTACATTCAAACAGCATCAAATATACGTGTATTCAATGTGAATATAGTGTTATAGAATCAGTTTCAATATCTACATTCAAACAGCATCAAATATACGTGTATTCAATGTGAATATAGTGTTATAGAATCAGTTTCAATATCTACATTCAAACAGCATCAAATATACGTGTATTCAATGTGAATATAGTGTTATAGAATCAGTGAGTTTCAATATCTACATTCAAACAGCATCAAATATACGTGTATTCAATGTGAATATAGTGTTATACATCAGTTTCAATATCTACATTCAAACAGCATCAAATATACGTGTATTCAATGTGAATATATGATACAGTGAGTTTCAATATCTACATTCAAACAGCATCAAATATACGTGTATTCAATGTGAATATAGTGTTATACAATCAGTTTCAATATCTACATTCAAACAGCATCAAATATACGTGTATTCAATGTGAATATAGTGTTATAGAATCAGTTTCAATATCTACATTCAAACAGCATCAAATATACGTGTATTCAATGTGAATATAGTATGATACAGTAAGTTTCAATATCTACATTCAATCAGCGTCAAATATACGTGTATTCAATGTGAATATAGTGTAATACATGAGTTTCAATATCTACATTCAAACAGCATCAAATATACGTGTATTCAATGTGAATATAGTGTTATAGAATCAGTTTCAATATCTACATTCAAACAGCATCAAATATACGTGTATTCAATGTGAATATAGTGTTATAGAATCAGTTTCAATATCTACATTCAAACAGCATCAAATATACGTGTATTCAATGTGAATATAGTGTAATACAGTGAGTTTCAATATCTACATTCAAACAGCATCAAATATACGTGTATTCAATGTGAATATAGTATATAGAATCAGTTTCAATATCTACATTCAAACAGCATCAAATATACGTGTATTCAATGTGAATATATGTTATAGAATCAGTTTCAATATCTACATTGATATACTGTTTGAATGTGAATATAGTGTAATACATTCAATACTATATTCAGCATCAAATATACGTGTATTCAATGTGAATATAGTGTTATAGAATCAGTTTCAATATCTACATTCAAACACATCAAATATACGTGTATTCAATGTGAATATAGTGTAATAGAATCAGTTTCAATATCTACATTCAAACAGCATCAAATATACGTATATTCAATGTGAATATAGTGTAAACAGTTTCAATATCTACATTCAAACAGCATCAAATATACGTGTATTCAATGTGAATATAGTGTTATAGAATAGTTTCAATATCTACATTCAAACAGCATCAAATATACGTGTATTCAATGTGAATATAGTGTTATAGAATCAGTTTCAATATCTACATTCAAACAGCATCAAATATACGTGTATTTAATGTAAATATAGTGTTATAGAATCAGTTTCAATATCTACATTCAAACAGCATAAAATATACGTGTATTCAATGTGAATATAGTGTAATACAGTGAGTTTCAATATCTACATTCAAACAGCATCAAATATACGTGTATTCAATGTGAATATAGTGTTATAGAATCAGTTTCAATATCTACATTCAAACAGCATCAAATATACGTGTATTCAATGTGAATATAGTGTTATAGAATACAGTGAGTTTCAATATCTACATTCAAACAGCATCAAATATACGTGTATTCAATGTGAATATAGTGTTATAGAATCAGTTTCAATATCTACATTCAAACAGCATCAAATATACGTGTATTCAATGTGAATATAGTGTTATAGAATCAGTTTCAATATCTACATTCAAACAGCATCAAATATACGTGTATTCAATGTGAATATAGTTATAGAATCAGTTTCAATATCTACATTCAAACAGCATCAAATGTACGTGTATTCAATGTGAATATAGTGTAATATAGAATGAGTTTCAATATCTACATTCAAACAGCATCAAATATACGTGTATTCAATGTGAATATAGTGTTATAGAATCAGTTTCAATATCTACATTCAAACAGCATCAAATATACGTGTATTCAATGTGAATATAGTGTTATAGAATCAGTTTCAATATCTACATTCAAACAGCATCAAATATACGTGTATTCAATGTGAATATGTAATACAGTGAGTTTCAATATCTACATTCAAACAGCATCAAATATACGTGTATTCAATGTGAATATAGTGTTATAGAATCAGTTTCAATATCTACATTCAAACAGCATCAAATATACGTGTATTCAATGTGAATATAGTGTTATAGAATCAGTTTCAATATCTACATTCAAACAGCATCAAATATACGTGTATTCAATGTGAATATAGTGTTATAGAATCAGTTTCAATATCTACATTCAAACAGCATCAAATATACGTGTATTCAATGTGAATATAGTGTTATAGAATCAGTTTCAATATCTACATTCAAACAGCATCAAATATACGTGTATTCAATGTGAATATAGTGTTATAGAATCAGTTTCAATATCTACATTCAAACAGCATCAAATATACGTGTATTCAATGTGAATATAGTGTTATAGAATCAGTTCAATATCTACATTCAAACAGCATCAAATATACGTGTATTCAATGTGAATATAGTGTTATAGAATCAGTTTCAATATCTACATTCAAACAGCATCAAATATACGTGTATTCAATGTGAATATAGTATAAACAGTGAGTTTCAATATCTACATTCAAACAGCATCAAATATACGTGTATTCAATGTGAATATAGTGTTATAGAATCAGTTTCAATATCTACATTCAAACAGCATCAAATATACGTGTATTCAATGTGAATATAGTGTTATAGAATCAGTTTCAATATCTACATTCAAACAGCATCAAATATACGTGTATTCAATGTGAATATAGTGTAATACAGTGAGTTTCAATATCTACATTGAAACAGCATCAAATATACGTGTATTCAATGTGAATATAGTGTTATACAGTCAGTTTCAATATCTACATTCAAACAGCATCAAATATTCGTGTATTCAATGTGAATATAGTGTTATAGAATCAGTTTCAATATCTACATTCAAACAGCATCAAATATACGTGTATTCAATGTGAATATAGTGTTATAGAATCAGTTTCAATATCTACATTCAAACAGCATCAAATATACGTGTATTCAATGTGAATATAGTGTTATAGAATCAGTTTCAATATCTACATTCAAACAGCATCAAATATACGTGTATTCAATGTGAATATAGTGTTATAGAATCAGTTTCAATATCTACATTCAAACAGCATGAAATATACGTGTATTCAATGTGAATATAGTGTTATAGAATCAGTTTCAATATCTACATTCAAACAGCATCAAATATACGTGTATTCAATGTGAATATAGTGTTATAGAATCAGTTTCAATATCTACATTCAAACAGCATCAAATATACGTGTATTCAATGTGAATATAGTGTTATAGAATCAGTTTCAATATCTACATTCAAACAGCATCAAATATACGTGTATTCAATGTGAATATAGTGTGATACAGTGAGTTTCAATATCTACATTCAAACAGCATCAAATATACGTGTATTCAATGTGAATATAGTGTGATAGAATCAGTTTCAATATCTACATTCAAACAGCATCAAATATACGTGTATTCAATGTGAATATAGTGTTATAGAATCAGTTTCAATGATCTACATTCAAACAGCATCAAATATACGTGTATTCAATGTGAATATAGTGTTATAGAATCAGTTTCAATATCTACATTCAAACAGCATCAAATATACGTGTATTCAATGTGAATATAGTGTTATAGAGTGAGTTTCAATATCTACATTCAAACAGCATCAAATATACGTGTATTCAATGTGAATATAGTGTTATAGAATCAGTTTCATATCTACATTCAAACAGCATCAAATATACGTGTATTCAATGTGAATATAGTGTTATAGAATCAGTTTCAATATCTACATTCAAACAGCATCAAATATACGTGTATTCAATGTGAATATAGTGTTATAGAATCAGTTTCAATATCTACATTCAAACAGCATCAAATATACGTGTATTCAATGTGAATATAGTGTAATACATGAGTTTCAATATCTACATTCAAACAGCATCAAATATACGTGTATTCAATGTGAATATAGTGTTATAGAATCAGTTTCAATATCTACATTCAAACAGCATCAAATATACGTGTATTCAATGTGAATATAGTGTTATAGAATCAGTTTCAATATCTACATTCAAACAGCATCAAATATACGTGTATTCAATGTGAATATAGTGTTATAGAATCAGTTTCAATATCTACATTCAAACAGCATCAAATATACGTGTATTCAATGTGAATATAGTGTTATAGAATCAGTTTCAATATCTACATTCAAACAGCATCAAATATACGTGTATTCAATGTGAATATAGTGTTATAGAATCAGTTTCAATATCTACATTCAAACAGCATCAAATATACGTGTATTCAATGTGAATATAGTGTAATACAGTGAGTTTCAATATCTACATTCAAACAGCATCAAATATACGTGTATTCAATGTGAATATAGTGTTATAGAATCAGTTTCAATATCTACATTCAAACAGCATCAAATATACGTGTATTCAATGTGAATATAGTGTTACAGAATCAGTTTCAATATCTACATTCAAACAGCATCAAATATACGTGTATTCAATGTGAATATAGTGTTATACAATAAGTTTCAATATCTACATTCAAACAGCATCAAATATACGTGTATTAAATGTGAATATAGTGTTATAGAATTAGTTTTAATATCTACATTCAAACAGCATCAAATATACGTGTATTCAATGTGAATATAGTGTTATAGAATCAGTTTCAATATCTACATTCAAACAGCATCAAATATACGTGTATTCAATGTGAATATAGTGTTATAGAATCAGTTTCAATATCTACATTCAAACAGCATCAAATATACGTGTATTCAATGTGAATATAGTGTTATAGAATCAGTTTCAATATCTACATTCAAACAGCATCAAATATACGTGTATTCAATGTGAATATAGTGTTATAGAATCAGTTTCAATATCTACATTCAAACAGCATCAAATATACGTGTATTCAATGTGAATATAGTGTTATAGAATCAGTTTCAATGATCTACATTCAAACAGCATCAAATATACGTGAATTCATTGTGAATATAGTGTTATAGAATGAGTTTCAATATCTACATTCAAACAGCATCAAATATACGTGTATTCAATGTGAATATAGTGTTATAGAATCAGTTTCAATATCTACATTCAAACAGCATCAAATATACGTGTATTCAATGTGAATATAGTGTTATAGAATCAGTTTCAATATCTACATTCAAACAGCATCAAATATACGTGTATTCAATGTGAATATAGTGTTATAGAATCAGTTTCAATATCTACATTCAAACAGCATCAAATATACGTGTATTCAATGTGAATATAGTGTTATAGAATCAGTTTCATGATCTACATTCAAACAGCATCAAATATACGTGTATTCAATGTGAATATAGTGTTATACAGTCAGTTTCAATATCTACATTCAAACAGCATCAAATATACGTGTATTCAATGTGAATATAGTGTTATAGAATCAGTTTCAATATCTACATTCAAACAGCATCAAATATACGTGTATTCAATGTGAATATAGTGTTATAGAATCAGTTTCAATATCTACATTCAAACAGCATCAAATATACGTGTATTCAATGTGAATATAGTGTAATACAATCAGTTTCAATATCTACATTCAAACAGCATCAAATATACGTGTATTCAATGTGAATATAGTGTTATACAATCAGTTTCAATATCTACATTCAAACAGCATCAAATATACGTGTATTCAATGTGAATATAGTGTTATAGAATCAGTTTCAATATCTACATTCAAACAGCATCAAATATACGTGTATTCAATGTGAATATAGTGATATAGTGAGTTTCAATATCCACATTCAAACAGCATCAAATATACGTGTATTCAATGTGAATATAGTGTTATAGAATCAGTTTTAATATCTACATTCAAACAGCATCAAATATACGTGTATTCAATGTGAATATAGTGTTATAGAATCAGTTTCAATATCTACATTCAAACAGCATCAAATATACGTGTATTCAATGTGAATATAGTGTGATACAATGAGTTTCAATATCTACATTCAAACAGCATCAAATATACGTGTATTCAATGTGAATATAGTGTTATAGAATCAGTTTCAATATCTACATTCAAACAGCATCAAATATACGTGTATTCAATGTGAATATAGTGTTATAGAATCAGTTTCAATATCTACATTCAAACAGCATCAAATATACGTGTATTCAATGTGAATATAGTGTGATACAATAAGTTACCATATCTACATTCAAACAGCATCAAATATACGTTTATTCAATGTGAATATAGTGTTATACAATGAGTTTCAATATCTACATTCAAACAGCATCAAATATACGTGTATTCAATGTGAATATAGTGTTATAGAATCAGTTTCAATATCTACATTCAAACAGCATCAAATATACGTGTATTCAATGTGAATATAGTGTTATAGAATCAGTTTCAATATCTACATTCAAACAGCATCAAATATACGTGTATTCAATGTGAATATAGTGTTATAGAATCAGTTTCAATATCTACATTCAAACAGCATCAAATATACGTGTATTCAATGTGAATATAGTGTTATAGAATCAGTTTCAATATCTACATTCAAACAGCATCAAATATACGTGTATTCAATGTGAATATAGTGTAATACAGTGAGTTTCAATATCTACATTCAAACAGCATCAAATATACGTGTATTCAATGTGAATATAGTGTTATAGAATCAGTTTCAATATCTACATTCAAACAGCATCAAATATACGTGTATTCAATGTGAATATAGTGTTATAGAATCAGTTTCATGATCTACATTAAACAGCATCAAATATACGTGTAATCAATGTGAATATAGTGTTATAGAATCATTTTCAATGATCTACATTCAAACAGCATCAAATATACGTATTCAATGTGAATATAGTGTTATAGAATCAGTTTCAATGATCTACATTAAACAGCATCAAATATACGTGTATTCAATGTGAATATAGTGTGATACAGTGAGTTTCAATATCTACATTAAACAGCATCAAATATACGTGTATTCAATGTGAATATAGTGTTATAGAATCAGTTTCATGATCTACATTCAAACAGCATCAAATATACGTGTATTCAATGTGAATATAGTGTTATAGAATCAGTTTCATGATCTACATTCAAACAGCATCAAATATACGTGTATTCAATTTGAATATAGTGTGATAGAATCAGTTTCATGATCTACATTCAAACAGCATCAAATATACGTGTAGTCATTGTGAATATAGTGTGATACAATCAGTTTCAATATCTACATTCAAACAGCATCAAATATACGTGTATTCAATGTGAATATAGTGTTATAGAATCAGTTTCATGATCTACATTCAAACAGCATCAAATATACGTGTATTCAAGGTGAATATAGTATGATACAAGAGTTTCAATATCTACATTGAAACAGCATCAAATATACGTGTAATCAATGTGAATATAGTGTGATACAGTTTATTTCAATTATCTTTATTCAAACAGCATCAAATATACGTGTATTCAAGGTGAATATAGTGTTATAGAATCAGTTTCATGAACTACATTTAATTAGCATCAAATATACATGTATGTGTGTAACGAGCCCAAAGGCTATCCGAAGACAGCCATACCCTTTACATACAGCGTTTCACAAGCGTGTGTGTTAGTATCCCCTCCCATTTGTGATACAGTTTATTTCAATTATCTTTATTCAAACAGCATCAAATATACGTGTATTCAAGGTGAATATAGTGTTATAGAATCAGTTTCATGAACTACATTTAATTAGCATCAAATATACGTGTATTCAATGTGTAACGAGCCCAAAGGCTATCCGAAGACAGCCACACCCTTTACATCCCTCAAGCGTTTCACAAGCGAAAGTGAACGTATCCCCTCCCATTTTACCTTCAATATGTGTGTTAGTTAGTAGTATAAATACAGCATGTTTGTACCTTGTAATTTGGAATTGTTACGACGATTCACTGTAATACACGAGGTTTGAAACTTTACAATTGGAGGTCCCAACGAGACTCACACTTGTTGTCCAGTACAAAGTTTCTTACCCGTACCTTATTTCAGTGATTGTGCTCTACACTTCCCCGACGAGTCTCCGACAACTCTACCAGACCAAGGAACACCATCAAAGGTAAGCGAATGCTGCTTGATCATATTGTACCAGAGACTACTCGTAAGGAGAATACTTTGTATCCGAACATTGCTGACGGACTATCTCCACCGTTGTACCCCGTATTTCCCGAGCCAGACACAACCAACCAAAATCCCAACTACCCTCGAGAAAAATTTTTAGACCACTGGAAAACTCTTGTGGACTTAGAATTTGAACAAGAAGTAGAACAAAACAAAACCTATCAGACTACCACGACAAAAGCAAAAATCCAACAAATAGAATCCAAAAAACAAGTTATTAAAGAGACCCACAACGCATTACAATTATATTCATATACGTTGTTAGAACCATCGTTGCAAGTACCAAGTGGTATAACAGCAGAAACTATTACAAACACCACAAAGACAGTCAAAGATTACGTAGAATCCCTTGGTGGCAACACCGAAAACCTTGACAGTTTATTACAGCAAATTAGCATTGTACATGGTAAAGAGAAAGAATTCCTATTAGGTACCAGCCGTATTTTACAAAGAGAAGTAGTACTTGCGCAGATTACAGAGAAAAAATATTCGTCTGAACTCAATTTTGAGTTACAGAGCTTAAGAAAGCAGCTAGATAGCAACAAGAAAAAGGCAAAGAGTTCCAAATACACCTTAAGTAGCTCCCTTGAACAACTCCAAGAAAGTAACGAAACACTAAAAAACTCCCTTGAAAAAACTGCCAATCGAGTAAGCGAATTAGAAACAAGCCTTGAAAGTGCCACAGCAACAGAAAACCAACTACAAAACTTGTTACGAAAAAAAGAAGCCAATATCATAGCAGTTGAGAGAGAAGGGCAAGAAATAATTAGCAAACTTGAAAGTGAAAGAAAACAACTGGTTACGAAGTTAGAAACCGCCGAGCAACAGATAAAAGCAGCTTTAGAAACAAACAAACAACTTCAAACAGAAACAAAAGAAACAAAAGAGATCCTTGAAAAAGTCGGTTTACGAAGAAGTCTGATAGATAGTACTACAAAGACTAAAAATCTCGAAACAGAATTACAAAAGACCAGCGTACTGACAGGAGACAAAGAAGAAAAGATTAAGTATCTGGAAAACAGGATAAGAGAATATAGAAAGCAACAGGTAACATTCGCTGAAACCGAAGACTTAGACAACTCCAACGAACCAGGAGAGATAACGAAATTAGTAAGTGAGATAAACGACCTAACCTCAATAACAGAAGGAGACAAATCCCTTCACTTCGAGTTAGAATCTGAACAAGTTGAAAAACTATAGCAACTCAACAACGACCTACAAAACCAAATCGAGATCCAAAACGACAACCTTCTTCAACTAGAGCGAAAGTACCAAACTCTCAAAAACAAAATCGAAATGGGACTTTCACACAAAGAAGCTTCAAGAATTGACCGCGACACAACAGATAGCGATAGCCTCGATACGTCCACAACCCAACCAATTGTAAAAGCATTAGGAGAATTATTTTCCAGAGAAGACAAAAAGTCAATTCCAATCTTCAAAGGGAAAAGTACTGATAAATTAATAACAGAATGGCTGAAGGACGCCGAACATGTCGCACGCAATAACGACTGGGACGACAACCAAAAAATACGATTCTTTTCTGACAGACTAAAAGCCGATGCCCTAGAATGGCATGGAAACTACGTGGAAGAGCAAGGTGACGAATTAAGTTATGACGAATGGAAAACTGCCATTATTGCAAGATTCCAGGATGCATACGACTTAGCAGCACAAAGAAAAAAGTTATCCACGCTAAAACAAAAACCTGAAGAGAAATGCAAAGCCTTTATTTCAAGAATCAACAGTCTCTACGAGTCCATTGAAGGCAAAGAAGAAAAATCTGACCAAGACCAGACCATAGTTGAAGGCCGACTCATAAACACAGTCAAAAGAATGAGAGATTATACCAAAATCAAAATTCTGATGCAAGGCATTTTACCAAAATTCAGAGCTGAACTCTATTTCAGAATGCCCGAAGACCCAGAAGATTTTGATCAGTTATGTAAGCAACTAATCATATCCGAAGGCATTTTATATAGTAAGGAAACTGCAGAAGAGAAAGAAATAAACGCGGTAATCGCAGGGATAACGCATCACGAGAAACAACAAGATAACGAACTTTCACAACAAAAGACAGAAATCGAATTCCTAAAACAAAAAATACGGGAACTGGAAAATACTAATAAAAACCGTGAATTGTCACAGGATACCGATATAACCATAGAAGCCACAGATCAATACGAGCAAAGATCTTCGCGATCAAGTGATCGTTACTCCAGACCACAAAATCCGCGAGTCCGATTTCACGAGAGACCGAATAGCAGAGGCTCCAGTAGTGACCGAAACTTCAATCGAAGCAGAGATAACAGCCCATACCGCACCAACTATACTTCACCAAGAAGAGAAGGTACCCCCACGGGATATAGGCAATCAAATTACCCAACTTACCAGCAAACACCCCAGAGACCCTCATACAACAACAGACCGATACACTACAATCGACCGAACTCCCAACCACATAACAATCATCAAGTGTATCATCAAAACCCAGCCTATACTCATCAATACCCACAGCCACGACGAAATCAACCAAACACCACTGATAACCTGGGAAATAGAATTATTATCTGCCACAAGTGCAATAAAAGAGGACACATTGCGCGAGAGTGTTAAACGGATATGGCACGTATCAACAACCCGAACCACCGTCCAATGCAGTAAACACAATATCCCTACCAAACAACCCTCCAACACAAAATTTAGAAATAGCGATACCCAAACTAATACGTATACCCATTAGAATTTTTGGAAAAGAAATTAAGGCTTTAGTAGACACAGGAGCAGCAGCCAGTTTAGTTTCTGACAGCATATTTTTTAATCTAAAGGAGTATGAAGAACTTAAACATGTTAAAGACTCCCCTTCGCCAATATTTAGAACGGTGTCAGGAGAAATACTAAAATCAAAAGGGAAATATGGATTTTCAATCACCATTAACACCAATCACGTCATTAAGCATGATTTCTTTATTATGGAAAACTTGAACGAAACTTGCATATTAGGATTAGACTTCTTATCGAGCAACAATGTAAAAATTAATACTAAAAACAGGCAGATCAATTACGATCATTCCGGAAAAGAACATAGCTTTGGTAAAAACACACTCCCAGTATATAGCATAACTTTTGGCAAGGCAGGTATTAATATTCCACTCCTCCCAGACCGTTCGTCAGATAGTAACTACAACAACGATCTGACAGAAGCAGATTATCGCAGCCTAGAATCTTTCTCCCAATCAGAAATTAACAAGAAATCTAAGCGAATTGGACAAACCCAAGAGAGTGAAACGACTAACATCTCCGACGAGATACGCATTAAAATTGAAAATCTATTGAAGAAACACGAAACTCTATTTGCATAAAGAGAATCAGATTTGGGTCTAGCAACTGATGTAAAACATTCCATTAACATAGGATACAACGCCCCAATTACTCAACGATTGCGTAGAACACCAGAAGCATTAAAACTAATTGTCAAAACAAAGATTGAAGTAATGGTAAATAACAATATTATTAGAGAAAGTCACAGCCCATTTGCAGCAGCAATTGTAATGGTTCCCAAAAAAGATGGAGAAATGCGTATGTGTATTGATTATAGGGCACTTAACAAAATAACGTAAAAGACAAATACCCATTACCAAGAATCGACGACACAATTGATGCATTGAGCGGATCAGTTTACTTCTCAACATTGGACTTACTAAGTGGCTACTGGCAGATCGAGATAGAGGAAAGCGACAAGCACAAAACCGCCTTCATCTGCGAACTTGGACAGTACGAATTTAATAGAATGCCATTTGGACTAACAAATGCACCAAGCACTTTTCAACGAGCAATGAATAACATATTAAAATCAGTATTGTTCAGGTTTGCATTGGTTTATCTGGATGACATCATAGTGTTCAGTAATAATATTGCTGAACATGTGATACATCTAGAAACAGTGTTTAAGCTTCTTAAAGACGCAGGACTAAAATTAAAAAGAAAGAAATGCGAATTTTTCAAAGAAGAATTAGACTATTTAGGATATATTGTTTCGAAAAAAGGAATAACACCGAATACAAAAAAGTTAGAAGCAATCATCAAATACCCAGCTCCCAAAAACGTGAAGGAATTAAGCTCATTTCTAGGGTTGGCTAGCTATTACAGAAAATTCATCAGGGCTTTTGCTGATAAAGCCCACCCACTGACAACGCTAACGAGAAAATCAGCCGAGTGGAAATGGGGAGAGGAACAAAGGGACGCCTTTGATTGTATCAAGAACTGTCTCATAACTAGACCTATCCTAGGGTATCCAGATTTCACGCGCGAATTTATCATCTACACAGATGCTTCAGGGTACGGTATAGGAGCAGTCTTGGCTCAGATGCAGACTCTACCTCAATCAGCGGATTCAGCGGAGTCCGACGTACAGGAACCCCGTGAATCAGACGGCGCGGAAGTCGTCATAGCGTATAGCTCTAAACATCTGAACGACCGCGAAGCCAAGTGGTCAACCACAGAGAAAGAGGCTTACGCAATCATCCACGCAATTGACGTGTTTAGAACATATCTATACGGACGCAGATTCACCGTATTTACAGACCATAGACCTTTAGAATGGTTAATGAGCAAGGCAGAACCCGCAGGAAGATTAGCTAGATGGGCACTAAAAATACAAGAATTCGACATCGTCATTGGGCCTGGGAAGTCACACCAAAATGCAGACACCCTAAGCCGTATTCCCATAGTGCCAATAGCACGAGTAGAAACAAGGACAATGGAAAGAGGAACTGTCATAAGAGAGCTTGAAAATATTCGAAAAGATAGTGAAATTCTAAAAGAAAAGCTAAGGATCGAAAGATTAAAGAAACAAGAACAGAAAGAAAACGAAAGTATTAAAAAAACAAGCGAAAGTTTCGAGATGAAAAGTCTTCAAAAGAAGAGCGTAGGTTTCGAAGGAGAAATTGGAAGTGAAAGTATAAGGTCTTGGAGAGAAAACAGATGGATAGAACTACAGCAAGCAGATAAATATTGCCAAAAACTAATGATAAAGATACAAGAAGATCAGAAAAGTAACAGATCTAGAAGCAACTTTATAATCAACGGGAAAGGTTTATTAACAAATAGGCAAGGAAAGTTAGTAGTCCCAAGGGAGTCAGTCGGAAGGATCTTACAAGCAAATCATGACCACATGTTAGCAGGACATTTAGGAATCGAAAAAACAATAGCCAGACTTCGCGAGCAATACATCTTCCCACACATGCGACAAAACGTAACAGAACACATCAAAAATTGCCTTAAATGCGCAAAACGCAAGGCTGTAGGAGGAAGTAAAGCACCATTGCAACATATGCCTCCAGCCGAAAGGGTGTGGGAAAGACATGCGATGGATATCGTGGGCCCCGTTCAAGAAAGCGCAAAGGGACATAAGTATATTTTAGTACTATCAGATTACGCCAGTCGTTTCGTTTTTACAGTACCAATGAGAGATCAGACTGCCCAAACAATTGCTTACATCTAGGTTAATGACATTTACACCAAATATGGATCCCCCGAAGTAGTCTTAACAGATCAAGGAACTAACTTCCTGTCGAGCTTAATCGAAAATATTTGCAAGTTATTCAAAATCAAACAAATCAGAACGACAGCATATCACCCACAAACAGACGGATTAGTAGAACGATTTAACAGAACCTTGTGTGACATGCTAGCTTGCTACGTAACGGACGAACCAGAAAATTGGGACAAATATCTACCATTTGTTACATTTGCCTACAACACAGCGAAGCAATCAACACTGCAACAAAACCCATTCTTTCTATTCTTCGGAAGACAACCGGTGCTCCCAAACGACATCAAAATAGATAGACGATACGAAACATACGAAGACACCAGTGTAATGTACTCACATCAATGGAAGAAGGCTCAGCAACTAGCGAAGGAACACCTATTTCGGGCACAGACAAAACAAAAAAGATATTACGACAAAGGAACAAAAGCAATCAAATACAACATCGGTGACTTTGTGCTACTGAAAGCTCCACCAACTGCCGGAAAATTCATCAACAGATGGAATGGACCATTCAAAATTATCAGAAATTTCTCAGATCTCACTTACGAGATTGAGAACGCAGACAATGCAAGACTAAAATCGATAGTACACGTCAATCGCCTAAAACTTTACATCCCGGGAAGCCAAGAAACAGAAAGATCATCTGGTGCACCACAACAACCAAAAAATGAAAAAGTGCGACGAGGACCAGGCAGGCCAAGAAAAAACTTCATTAACAACGAAAAAATGCCTGTCCTGAGACCGTGTTGTCATCCGCATCATCAAGCAGCAGAAACAGAAAATTGTATAATCATCGCACCGAATCTCCCCGGTCCTATACCAATTAATCCTGCACACACTAGAATGACGAATCCACGATACAACTTACGGCAACGCCACGAAGTATCGAGATTCTAAAACGTCCAAATTTTCTTTTCGCAGATGGAACTGATACTATCACTCATCCAATTACTCACCATCATTCCATCCACATATCCCATCTATTCAACCGTATGCGACTGCAAGAACGTAAAGACCAGAGGAATTTTAGATATAGAGGCACCCTATTACTGCAATAACAAAGAATCAGATACAGCTCACTTACCCAGAATACCCACGTTGTACACTTTAAAAACGACACAGAAACCAGCAGCCTCTTGGAAAGGCTGGACCTGCAAACAATGGATAAAAACGAAGAAAATAACTGGGTCATTCTGGATCGGATCTTTCGACACCATATATCTACAAGAAACTAAACTAATTTCCCCACTGGAATGCTGGAGAATGGTGAACGACAAGAAGTGTGGCGATAATAACATGCAGACCGGACCAGCAGGTCTGAGTTTCACAGCCACTCCGACAGGCGACGGGCAATGGTACGCCATAAAAACATATCACACCCTCAACTGTGTAGCAGAACAAATCACACTACGTCAGGAAAAACAGGACGATCCAATTGAAAGCCCATTTGGACCATTAAATACTACCCAGCAGGAAGGACATTTCATTCAAAATCAAAACACAATAGTATGGGGAGATAGGACAACAAATAATTCATATTCTCAAACCTTGATCAAATGAAGCGGTTATCTGGAACTTCCTAGAATGCCGGAACGCGAAAACACCAGCCGTTTTTACGACACCAATCGACAGATCGAGATTTCATTCTTCAACAAACCAGATCGGGACATAACACCACAAGGTTACAAAGTTGTGGGCGTACCGCTCACATACCTAATCTTTCCAACCGAAACAACGAGAAAATTGTACGAGATGTTCAAAACAACTATACATACATGTATACAAAATACTCACCTAGACACATCGGTGTGCAAGGACTACGGGGAACTTCAGTTAACCAAACGGAAACGATCCATTCAGCAGGAAGTTACATTCCTGCCCAACAATCCTTTGGAAGACTCAGGAAAACGTCTGTACAGCATTTCGTACGCCTGGGGACCAATAAGAATGGGATATCAACAGTCAATCAGAATCAACGAAAAGGACCGAAGTATAAATTACAACGCCACGATATACATAATATACAAACCTGAAGAAAGCGCTCAGTTAACCGCTCACTTTCGTCTCAAAAACGATGATCCACTTCCTCAAGGATCAGAATTCGAATACATCGTTGACCAAACAATAAGAGTCCAGAACAGTGATATCTGTATCACGGAAGGAGAAGCAGGCCGACTAATTGTTGCCAAATGCTCAGAATTTTCAACACGGTGGATTCTCGATCAACAAAACTACCAATTAATTTCACAAGAATCGTATCTCTGTATTACACTAGGAACATACCAAGCTATCATATTGACAGAATGCAGAGATGATAAGAACAGCGTAACACAAAAATGGATCTTTGAAACTGTAAACACCAATCCAGACATCATAGAAAATTTCCCAGACACAACTTTAGCAGAAATGCAGGAAATTCAGCAAGAACAACGGAAGGCAATCACAACCACGATTAATTCACCGCTATTTGGAGGAATTTTAAAAACTAATCACGGTAGCGGAAATATAATCTGGGACATGATTGCCTGGGGCCTATTGAAAAACGGAAAAACACCAAACGAAAAATGTCTAACACACCATGGAGTAAACAAGCAAATGACATTAGAAGAATGTGACAAAGAGTGGCCACGATGTCAAGAAGAACTAAGAAAACTAGTAAGCAGCAACGATCCCTTAGTGCAATCACAAACAATGGTAGCCAACTGTAGCAAAGCAACAGAACGAGGACAAGCTTTCGAATACACATCTGACTTCACCATCAGACCGTTCAACACAAACACCTGTATCAAAGCCAATACGACAATGCTAGTACTTCAAGAATGCGCTAACACCAGCTCAATCTGGGGTACATTCGAGCACACAGGACAGCTCATGGCAACAGATAGAACTGGACTACATTCACCCTCATCAGACAGGAAGTGCCTCACACAGAGAGTAGGACGGGTGACCCTGGGGCATTGTCACGGCTCCAGCCAAAAACAACACTTTAACTTTGAATATCGCAACCCACACCAAATACGAACTCTCTCAGCGGCAGCCATCATAGCACTGCACACTAAACAGCCATTGGACGGGAAAACACTCCCATCCATACCACCACTAATGAAAAGAGAGAACAACAACCAATCAGAAAACAGCAAACCTTTGGCCACTCCCCCTGCCACTCCCACAACAGAAAAATACACTACAACGACAAGCGCTACAACGACTACAAAGCCCACAATAAAAACCACATTGGGAGCAACAGCAAAAACAACGGTAAAAAGCACTACGACAATTAAGCCAGTTACAAGCACAGCAGCCAACAAGCTCACCCTAACACAGAAAGTGACAACTAAACCCAGTATGACATCAACGTCAACAAAACCCACAACAACTACAAAACCAATAATCACGTCGACAAGCACTAGACCCACCACTACTACTAGACCTACGACAACTGCTAAGATAACTTCAACTTCAACAACCACTACAACTACAAAACCTCCGACAACAACAACGCATCAACCAAGCTCAATAACGCCGAGCACAACAACAGTAAGCGAAAGTTCGACGACCCAACAGTCATCAACACATACAGACGGAATGACCCCTTTAGCAATAACGGAAACAACGTCTACAACAGAAGAAACTCAAATCCAGGCTATCGAAGAAAGCAGTATTCGAAATTTACCGTTAGCCGATTCTTTGATAATTTCAATGGATCAGAAAGCTGAAGATACATCAAATAATGAAAATTTAGAAGCCGGTTTACCCAAAAACATTGAAGAATCCAACGACAAAATTAAATACGAAATAAGTAAAATGCACGACCAATATAAGATAAGCATCGAAACTGAACACGAAAACAAGTTGGCAAAAGAAATTCGGGACGTTTATTGTCAACTATCAGCAATCAAAAGAACACAAGCAGTTATATTAGCCCAAACCAACGGAATTTTAGCAGCAGCAGCAGTAGGTTTACCAATCTGCACAAGACTACAAGGCTTCGGACAAGCAATGACACTTCAACAATGCGAGGCAAAAAGAATTTTTATATCAACAAACGAAACCAAATGTGGATTTCAGCCGTTTTTTACTTACGAAGGAAAAAACTGTTCGATTGGAACAGCTGGGTGGTCAATTCATCCATATTCCGATTGTTTCTGGAAAACACCGTTGGTAAATTTAAATGGAAATCCACACACATGGGAACACAATTCTACAACAGGAGATTGGATACGCCAGAAACCTAGCATTCACATGCCTAATTTAGACCTCATTTCAGAATTTGAAGAACTCCATCTTAATGATTTCGACTTCGCGCTGAAAAGCCATCCAGCCCACAACACAATGGAAATGGAACAATTAAATATCCTGAATGACCTGGTAGGCAGAATGCAAGAAGGAAATTCCAATTCTGTTGGAGATATCGTTATGTCGGAACAACAAGATAATCAAATAGGTCACATGTATTCATGGTTTGACAAATTGAAAATAATATGCCTTTCAGCGATTGGATTTGTGCTATTCCTCGTATGTCTACGGATCTTCATCATTTGTAACCCCATCTCAAAAATTAAAAAACATATCCGCCGAAACCGAAAGTTTACAAGCCGATACGATGTTGGCGTAGAGGAAGATCACGAACTCGCATCAATAATACCAGCACGAGAAACAAATTACCATTCAGACATCGCCATCGAACAACCATTCACAAGAACATCCGCACCCGCACAGCTGTCAACTGAAAGGCAAGGCCAAACGCGCCCACCACGGCCAAGCGCGCCAAATTCATCAATCTATCCATCTATCGATGAAGCTGACACACCTAAACGATGTACCGGAAAACATACCGCATGCACTTACGTCGTCGGATATGGCATGGTCTGGGAAGACCTATGTCGTTGCATACCAGAGACAGACAACAGTAGTTCAGCCAAAAAATAAAAGTCCCAAGGAAATTGAAATTAAAAATCCAATAATAAAAATCCACTAACAACTTAGACAATTCATAATAAAGTAGCACCCTCCCAACAAATAACGCATTTATCAGCATTTAAAAATCCAGCAATTAAGTTGATTATCATTTTTCCCTCAGCAAATCGAAAAAAAAAAAATAAAAAATGGAAAAAAAAAAAAAAAAAAAAAAAAAAAAAAAAAAAAAATAAAAAAAAAAAAAAAAAAAAAAAAAAAAAAAAAAAAAAATTTTTTTTAAATACACAAAATACCTAAAAAGCATACTTACAAATAATAGTAATCACTAAACCCGGGACGCTTATAGCCGAAATCACGTGGAGCCACGCAGAAATCTTGAAGGTCAGCCGAAACATATCAAAGAAGAGGCTTCGATCTTCTGCAATAAATCTGCTGAAAAGGCTAGCCGGGGTAGAAAAAATTGAGTCACTGAACGCCTGTAATGCCATATCGACCTGTGCACGATACTGAAGAACGTACGCAAGTTTAAACACCTCCATTTAGACGAAATAGCGAGGCAACAAAGTGAACAGTATTCTACAAAGGAACGAAGAGAACTAACTCAAGGAAAAGGAATGTAAAAGCAAAAAAACCTAAAACTGGCAATGACTAAAAAGGGAATAAAAGAAGTTTTAAAAACAAATTCACCCTGCAGCAAACACACATGTCACAGCGACAAAACACGACGAAAAAGAATTCAACCCAACTCCAAGACAGAAAATGGAATATATTAAAATGCATGAAAACCAGTTATCAAATTAATTAAATACAGAAAACAAAAACAAGGACGTACGGAAAAAGAAAGCAACATGACGAACTTCGAAAGATTTTGCATTTTGCAAAATGAAAAATCTAAACTCTCCTCAGTATCGCAACAGCATTACTCCTACAAAGTTTCGCAAAAGCAAAGTGTATCATCAAATACCATTAAATCATCTCAAAATGGCAAACTATTACATCAAAGTTTACGACTATGAAGGTACCATCATCCCCAGGAGGATAGAAAAATTATACAAACCAATAACTGTCAACAACACCGACAGCGAGGATAATCAACATGAGTACAGAGAAAAGGAGAGTGCGAAAAATGCGGGTGATAACGAACAATTAGTGCAATTCATAGGATGGAACGGCATAGAAACAGAGAAGAACAACTGTTTCATAAATGAAGAAAAAGTGAATAACAACAGTGAATCAAGTGAAAATGAGAACGAAGGGTTAACGGCGTATAGTGGAACGGAACCCGATTTTGAAAGTGACTACAGTGTTGAGTTCACAAAAGGATACGACAGCGACAACTATCTTCAATGTGAACCAGCGGAAAAACGCAACAAGCCAGACGACCAACAGAAAGAAACGGAAGCGTGTAAAAACTGTCGGTTAAAAACGATAGCATCGATTTCGGCGGCCCGAGCAGAAAAAATTCAGCTACGAAGACAAGCCATAATAGACCTAGAAGACGGAAAACTTTCATTATCGATGATGGAAGCTCCACTATGGGTAATTAGAAAGTGCATCCAAAATAAGATACAAGTACAACAAGGTTGGCCAAGACAAAAGATGGCCACGTTTCTCAACGAGAGATACGAGGCAGAACAAACGCTTCTCCATACAAGCGTAAGAAGAAGTAGGTACGACGTTACAGACCTCCTTCTATCCTTCGGAGCGAACCCGGAAATACTTTACCGCGGAAAGACAATCGCTCATACCGCAGTAGCTATAAACGATCTACTATTACTACGAATTCTAAAACACCACAACTGCGAATTTACAGCCCGAAACGGTAATGGAGAAACCCCATTAATGTTGGCAATTGTATACGAAAACCAAGAGTGCGCAAAGTTAATATGGTCGCCAACTAATATCAACATTGACACACATCAGAGCAAAACCGTTTTGCATTATCTAGCCGAGTATGGTCTTGAAGACCTGGTCCTCAAATTTGTGCAAAAAGAATCATCAACATCAACCAACAAGATGATTCAGGTGACACTGCTTTACATGTAGCAGTAGGATTCAATCGAATTGACATGATTGAAATATTACTGCTACATGGAGCAGACGCACGGATAAAAGACTCCCACGGACACACAGCACGAGCAAACCATGCAGTAAAAGAGCGCAAGCCATTTTTGAAAAATGGGAACAAAATCATAACGGTAAATCCCTGCTTAAAACTAGAAGAAAAGAACACCAACAATACAGCCGCGAGGGAAATGAAAAAAACATAATCAACATCGCCGAAATACCGGGCATAAAGAAAAGCAAGAACAAAAGGAAGAAAGAAAGAAGAAGTTATACCAACAACCTTAGTAAAACCACATACAATTCGTTTTCTTAATTTTTAGGTGAAGGAACCAGTTTATTCAACCATAGCCATCATTTGTATTCATAGTAGCAACTGTAGCCGGTGACGGAAAAAGAAAAAGGACAACAAAATTTAATAAAAGTCTTGGGTGAAGGAACCAGCCTTATTATTCATCATTATACAATTGGAGGACCAATTCTTCTTATCGAAGAGGGGGAGGAATGTAACGAGCCCAAAGGCTATCCGAAGACAGCCACACCCTTTACATCCCTCAAGCGTTTCACAAGTGAAAATGAACGTATCCCCTCCAATTTTACCTTCAATATGTGTGTTAGTTAGTAGTATAAATACAGCATGTTTGTACCTTGTAATTTGGAATTCTTACGACGATTCACTGTAATACACGAGGTTTGAAACTTTACAAATGTGAATATAGTGTGATACATTTAGTTGGTCAAATGTGAATATAGTGTTATAGAATTAGTTTCATGATCTACATTCAAACAGTATCAAATATACGTGAATTCAATGTAAATATAGTGTTATAGAATGAGTTTCATGATCTACATACAAGCAGCATCAAATATACCTGTATTCAACGTCAATATAGTGTTATAGAATCAGTTTCATGATCTAGATTCACACAGCATCAAATATACATGTATTCAATTTGAATATAGTGTTATAGAATCAGTTTCATGATCTACATCGAAACAGCATCAAATATACGTGTAATCAATTTGAATATAGTGTTATACAGTTTATTTCAATTATCTACATTCAAACAGCATCAAATATACGTGTATTCAAAGTGAATATAGTGTGATAAAGTGAGATTCAATATCTACAATCTAACAACATCAAATATACGTGTATTCAATGTAAATATAGTGCTATAGAATCAGTTTCATGATCTACATTCAAACAGCATCAAATATACGTGTATTTAATGTGAATATAGTGTGATACAGTGAGTTTCAATATCTACATTCAAACGGCATCAAATATACGTGTATTCAATGTGAATATAGTGTTATAGAATCAGTTTCATGATCTACATTCAAACAGCATCAAATATATGTGTATTCAATGTGAATATAGTTTGATACGGTGAGTTTCAATATCTACATTCAAACAGCATCAAATATACGTGTATTCAATGTGAATTTAGTGTGATACAGTGAGTTTCAATATCTACATTGAAACAGCATCAAATATACGTGTATTCAAGGTGAATATAGTGTTATAGAATCAGTTGCATCATCTACATTCAAACAGCATCAAATATACGTGTATTCAAGGTGAATATAGTGTTATAGAATTAGTTTCATGATCTACATTCAAACAGCATCAAATATACGTGAATTCAATGTAAATATAGTGTTATAGAATGAGTTTCATGATCTACATACAAGCAGCATCAAATATACCTGTATTCAACGTCAATATAGTGTTATAGAATCAGTTTCATGATCTAGATTCACACAGCATCAAATATACATGTATTCAATTTGAATATAGTGTTATAGAATCAGTTTCATGATCTACATCGAAATAGCATCAAATATACGTGTAATCAATTTGAATATAGTGTTATACATCAGTTTCATTATCTACATTCAAACAGCATCAAATATACGTGTATTCAATGTGAATATAGTGTGATACATTTAGTATCAATATCTACATTCAAACAGCATCAAATATACGTGTATTCAAAGTGAATATAGTGTGATAAAGTGAGATTCAATATCTACAATCTAACAACATCAAATATACGTGTATTCAATGTAAATATAGTGCTATAGAATCAGTTTCATGATCTACATTCAAACAGCATCAAATATACGTGTATTTAATGTGAATATAGTGTGATACAGTGAGTTTCAATATCTACATTCAAACAGCATCAAATATACGTGTATTCAATGTGAATATAGTGTTATAGAATCAGTTTCATGATCTACATTCAAACAGCATCAAATATATGTGTATTCAATGTGAATATAGTTTGATACGGTGAGTTTCAATATCTACATTCAAACAGCATCAAATATACGTGTATTCAATGTGAATATATTGTTATAGAATCAGTTTCATTATCTATATTCAAACAGCATCAAATATACGTGTATTCAATGTGAATATAGTGTTATTGAATCAGTTTCATGATCTACATTCAAACAGTATGAAATATACGTGTATTCAATGTGAATATAGTATGATACAGTGAGTTTCATGATCTACATTCAAACAACATCAAATATACGTGTACTCAATGTGAATATTGTTGGGAATATATTAGATTCCCAACAGCAGACGACGCGGTCTGGACGCCGCACGAGGCTGCCCAGCCGTTTTAACGCTTTTGAATTGGGTGGTCCTCGATAGAGGGCCACCATTGTACATTTTCTTGTATGTAAGACCTGCCCTAGGCCGATTGGCCGTCTCGCAAGAGAGGGCAAGGGGCAGTCAGTCACAAAATACATCTCCTACGGTTGACAACAAGTTTCACCAGTGCCTCCCGTGTGTTTCAATTCTTCAACTTCAATTTGTTAAAGGTAAAGTCAGAGCACGGGCTGACTATTCCCTTCATGGTCCTTCGTAACCGTTTAAGTATTCTTAATCTAAGTTAAAAATTTCTTACTTTAAGTATTTACTTGTTGTGTTCTGTGGGGGAGTTTTTCTGGGCTCACCCCTTTTAGTCCCTAGACACCGCGTGGGAATTTTCCTGTTTTGAACACGTGTTCAAGTTGCCACCGTGTGAAGTTTTTTTCTCACCACGTGTGGAGTGTGTAGGCACCTAAGAAACCTTTTGTTCCCTCTTGCCTGTCAACTGTTAGGGCAAACACGTGGTCGGTGGCCATTAATTGGTCGTCCTTTTTTCGGATTTTGAATTTCTTGGTTAATTTTTTTTTCTCTTTCTCCCTTTGAGAAACGTTTTGCTCTTTTTCCTTAAAAGGTAAGGTTAGGGTTAAGTTGGAGAAAAAATTTTTTTCTCTCTTTTTTCTCTCCTTTTACTTTTTTTGGAATACCCTCTTTTTGGATGATATTTATATCCTCCACTACTACTCTTTTCTTCTCCGCTTTAGCGGAGCACCGGTAAGGTCTCCAACACCACTTCAAGAATTCGTGACGCCGAGAAGATAAAAAGGGCAAAGAGGAGGGCCGAGGGATTGGAGAGGCCGTGGACGGTTCCACAACAGCCGAGGCAATTTAGGAACACCCCGGAAGGAAGGCGGCAAATTAGTCTCTTCAACCGTCTTGCAGCAGCCGCACCCGAAACTGAACAAGCTGCCTCACCGCTGAACTCCATACTCCCGATAGTCATCCGTCACATGCCCTTAGCGGCCATTAAAGAAGCGCTCGAGCCGAAGTATTGCGGAGACATCAGATACCGCCCGGTCAGCCAAGTGGTGAGTGGAGAGAGAAGAGGAGGGTGCCATCGCTTTACCAACCCCAAGTGAAGCGACCCCAATTGCACCACGCGGACGTGGTTGGCGACTCCTCTCCACATCTACTAGCCAGAGCGAGGAGCCCCAAGTCGGAGCAATAGCCGCAAGTGGAGTTGATCGACCAATCTCTCCAGTCGCCAGTGTTCCTGAGCAGCCCAAAATCGAACTTGGTAGAGCACGCAGTCGTGGTGGACAAAGTTTCACTGTTTTCAACCACCTCGAGCCATTTGATCAGCTGTTACCCACCCAAGGCGGGGGGCGTAGCAACGCGTTGCTGACTAAACTTGCACGTTACAAGTCAGGGCCAGGTAGCACACGTGGACGCGGTCGGCCATTACCCAAGGAGAACCCTCTGGATGCTCCAATCCAAGATCCAACCCCGGTGTTGGCACCAGCCAGAGTAGTGGAGGCGCAGCTAGAGAAGAGCAAGAAGAAGACGAAGACATCCTGCGGATTGATGCCGATCCAAGGGATCTTATTGATCTTTATAAAAAATTGTAATTCCCCATGTTACAATAAAATAATTGATCACTAACCCTTTTTTCACTTACTTCAACTAGGAGAAAACGGTTCAACCGTACTCCACAAAAAAAAAAACCTTCTTACATTTTTTTGGAGTTGGGCTCAAAACCTAAACTCCCACTAACTATTCCTTTTTTTTTCTTCCTTTAGAAAACTAGCGCCATCTAGCGCTCAAAATTACAACCCTTACCTCTCTAATTTTTCAAAAAAAAAACAAACTTATTTCTTTTCAGAACTGCAAGCTTACGCCATCTGGCGGTCGTAAGCAAACTAAAAATCCAAAAAAAAATTCAAAAAATTTCAAAGTTCTCTTCTTTTTTCTTAAAAACTAAACGCTTGAGCCATCTACCGGTCAAATTAAAAACTTCTTTGTCAGAATTCAAAATTTTTTTTCTTTTTTCTCAAAAACTAAAGGCCTGCGCCATCTAGCGGTCAAATTAAGAGACTTTTCTGTTGCTTTCAATTTTCTTGATTTTCGTTCAAAAACTGGAGGCCCGCTCCGTCTAGCGGTCAGAAAAACAGACTTCTCTATTATTTTCATTTTTTTTCGATTTTTGTTCAGAAACTGAACACAAACACCATCTGGCGGTCAAAAACCAAAGGATGGTAAAACTTTTCTATTTCTTCTCATTTCTTCTAAACTGAAAGCTTATGCAGCCTAACGGCCAAATAAGCAAATTTATTTCCCAACTCATCGGAGAATAGTCCTTTCCCATTCCTACCCATTGAGCATCGTGCCAGCAACTCACTAAATCTTGACATTTTTTTATTTTTACTGACAACAAGGTCGTTTTTTTCGCTCAATAGTTACCGAAAGCTAACTAAGAGCAGCAAATTTAAGCTTCCACTTTTCAAAAAATTGTGTTACATAGCAAGGAGGAGAAACCTCAACCAGTGGAGTTCAAAAAATACGCCCACTGATTGGAGCACTGCGTCAGCGCTGCTCCCTTTCCATTCACGCACAATTTAGTGGAAGCACTAAAAGTAAAACTTTTTTTTCCAAGTTTTCCTTTTTTCTTTTTTTCACTCCTTCAAGGGAAATCCAGGAGTGAACCCCGCTGAGGATTGTAAAGAAGAATCAACTTTCCAATTCCAGCAAAACAAAAAATGTCACGATCAGTTGCAGCAACACGAGCGGGCCTGAAAGGCCACCTTACGAGGACAATGGAGAAGATCAAGGGATACAAGGATCTCACGATGACGGCGGAACTGGATAACGATATTGCCACGGATACAGAACTCCTGAAGCAACGTTACCAGAAATTTATTAAAGCAAGTGACCAAGTACGCTGGGCCTTGCAAAATACGAACGCTACCGAGGAGCAAATCGAGCAAGATTACTCCACAGTAGCTGAAGTAGAAGAAGAAATGAGCAGCATACTCGCCTTCGTTAAAAACAAACGAGACGAGTACAAAAGACAACAAGACTTGGAATTTCAAGAGCTGCAGAGAAAAGAACAGCGCCAAATTGAGGAGGACAGAAACCGATTGCTTCAAGACCTGCTTACTCAACAGCAGCAGCTCTTCGCAACCCAAATCCTCCAACAACAGCAAGCCCACGCCTTACAAATTCAACAACTCATGGCGCAAAACCAGGCACCAGTTCAAGTAGCAGCAGCAGCAGCTCCAATTCAACAAGCAACACGTCTTCCCCAAAGACAAATCAAGCATTTTAAAGGAGATATTCTTGAGTGGACATCATTCTGGGAGAGCTTTAATGCCTCCATTCACTCGTCTACAATGTCGGATGTCCAAAAATTCGACTACTTAAAAGAATATTTAAAAGGGGAAGCGTACTTGTGCGTTGAAAATCTGGAACTCACCGCAGCAAACTACAACATTGCCATAGCAGAGCTAAAAAGAGTCTACGCTAAACCAAAGGCTCTTATTCAAACTCATTTATGCAAGTTTGACAACCTAGCTCCTGTCAAGACAATGGCAGACGTATCGGCGCTGAGAAAATTGCAGCTCACAGTCCAGTCTCATATTAACGCCTTGGAAACCCTCGGGGTTCGAAAAGAATCATTTGGAGGACTCCTTGGCACAAAACTAATGAAATTGCTTCCTGCAGAATTGCAGAAAGAGTGGTCGAGCTCTGAAGAAAACGACATCACAGACATCGCATCCCTACTGAATTTCATCAGGGATGAAGTTGACGCAGCGGAGAGGTACAGCCGATGGAAATCGGAAACCACAAAAACGCCACAACAGTCAACATCGCCAAGTCCAGCGAAACCAATACACGCTGCCACAGCATCACAGCTGGCGATTGGAGCCAGATCACAACCAGCTCCACACACCAGCAAAAACTCCAGACAATTTGTGCCACCGTCAAACACACCTTTTAGGAGACAGGACAATTTTATCATGCGAGAATGCACAAGACCATGCATTTTCTGCGGGGAAGTTCACTACCCCACGGTTTGTCCAGTGAACCTAAAAGAAAAAGGCCATCATCGCTAAGCTGAAAAGGTGCGTCAGATGCTTCAGTGCAAACCACGAAACTCTGAACTGCACCACAAACTACACTTGCAAACATTGCCAAGCCATTCATCACACGGCTCTCTGCGACAAAAAGCAGACACGTTTTGCGCACCAAACTGTTAATGGCAACAGCGCCATCACAAATGTTACGGCGTCTGCTGCAAGCGCAAACACCCCAGGCAATCTCGTGGTGAAGACAGCTACAGTAAATGTAGTAGGCCCAAATGGCAAACAAACAAGAGCCATTTTATTTATAGACGACGGCAGCCATAGATCTTGGGTCACAAGATCTATATCAAAATTGTTGGATCTTAAAGTGGTAGCAGTGGAAAACATCGGTACCAGAGTTTTCAAGCAACGAAAACCAAATCCAGTGGAGAAGACCAATTCAGTCGAGCTGACATTTAGGGGCACTTGGCATGGTGCCCCACTCGTCAAAATTACAGCACTAGAAACGGACTACATTGGAGACACTGGTCCATATGCCCACACAACATTCGCACAAAAATTGTGGCTGGACAACGAAAGAATGGCTGACGACAGGTTCGAGACAAACAGCCAGGAAAAAGATGTCGGGATTTTAATAGGAGTCGACCAGATGTTTGAAATCATCCCTAACGAAGCAGCTATCCAAAGCCCGTGTGGCCTAAGGGCCTACAACACAAAGCTTGGGCGGATGATAGTTGGACCTTCTAAAGAAAAAAATTCGAAAAAAGGCAAAGCATTGATCCAGCAAATGCTGCAATGCAGTAGTTTCTCAGCCCAATCAGTAGCTTCATATGCAGCCGGCTGCCTTAATTCAAACTACACTTTTACAACTCTTCCAGAAGAAAAGGAGAAAACGCCGGATGTAAAGGAGAAAAAGGAATCTTCATCTCCCCACCCGACCTCTATAGAAGAAATTTCCATAGAGAACTCCATTATTAAAAAAGAAAAAAAGAAGATTGTAAAAGAAGAATTAAAGCGGCAGACGGACTTTGACCTATCCTTGTTTTGGAAGCTAGAACACTTTGCCATTTTAGACGATTGTGATGCAGTGGAGCCAGACGATCCTCTAGGCTCCTTTGGAGACAAAATCACCCGTCAAGAAGATGGGCGATACTGCACCCCAATCCCATGGAAAACGGATAAGTGGAGGTTGGAGAAAAATTTCCTGATGGCTAAAGGAAGACTGGAGAGTCTTTTAAACAGACTCAAGAAAACGCCAGCGCTTCTATCGGCTTACCACCAGGAGATCGAGCAACTCAGAGTCCAAAACTTCGTAGAAAAGGCAGACCTAAACTACGATGGACTCCACACTTATCTGCCACATCATCCTGTCATCCGACAGGATAAAACAACCACGAAAATCCGACCGGTCTTTGATGGAGCGGCTAAGTCCAAATTTGGACCAAGCCTCAACGACGTCCTAGAAACCGGTCCAAACCTGAATCCTGACCTGCTAGCCGTTCTAATGCGATTCCGATTAAATCGGATCGCATGGATAGCAGATATTGAAAAAGCTTTTTTAAACATCGCCCTGCATCCTGAAGACTCAGAAGCAGTACGATTCCTGTGGGTAACGGAACCAGAAACATCTGGCTCCCCTTTAGTTGCTTACAAATGGAAGCGAGTTCCATTTGGACTCAGTTCCAGCCCATTCTTGCTTAGAGTTACCCTCAACAAGCATTTGGATGGAATGGAGCCACTGTACTCCACTACAGTAAAACAGCTAAAAGAACAAATTTACGTCGACGACTACCTAGGTGGCGCCGACAGCATTCCCACAGCCAAAAACAGGATTCAGGAAACAAAGGCCATCTTCCAGGAGGCTAAACTCAACATGCGAAGCTGGGTGACAAACGACAAAACACTTCGCAAATTTCTCAGTGAGAAGGGGCTTATCAACCCCATTGTCAAAATCTTCACTCAGAAACTGGAAGAGGGCCAACCAAAGGTCCTAGGCATTCGGTGGGACACCGATCCGACACATTCCAATTCGACCCCGCGCCTATCATTGAAGCCGCTACAGAATTGGGGGACCTTGTCACCAAAAGAAATATCCTACGGATATCTGCAAGAGTGTTTGATCCCATTGGGTTCTTAGCACCCACTACACTCCTGCTAAAAATCATCTACCAGAAGCTTTGGGAAGCAGAAATTGACTGGGACGTCGAAGCGCCGCCGGAAATTAGACAAACATGGATAACTGCTATGACTGGGTTGAACGAGTTCGCCAAATTGAAAATCCCTCGCTGGATAGGCCACTCGAAAAGGGTCATACAATCAGCAGAAATTCACGTCTTCGGTGATGCTTCTGAGGCGGCGTATGGAGCCGTTGCTTACGCAAGGCTCCAAACAAAAAACAACGAAACCAGCATTCACTTTCTAGCCAGTAAAACGAAAGTGGCACCTCTCCCAAAGAAAAAAGTTACCCTACCTCGACTGGAGTTATTAGGCTCGCTTCTAGCCGCAAGGCTAGGAGAAAAACTGAAAAATTTTCTTCACACAGAGTCATGGCGAACCATATTTTGGACAGACTCTTTGGTAGCACTTGGGTGGATCAGAGGAGATCCTAACAGATGGAAACCATTTGTTAGGAACCAAGTGGAAGCTATCAGAAAGCTGTCTGGAGTGAGTTGGTGGCGGCACTGCCCGGGCATACACAATCCTGCGGATCTTGCCTCGCGGGGAGCGCCAGCGTCAGCGCTGGTACACTCCGAGCTATGGTGGAATGGTCCACCATGGCTTAAAGAAGAAACAGAATGGCCGGATTCAACACCCGATGCAGGAGAAACAAGCATCCACGAAAAGATCGAAGCGGAAGCCAAAGGAAAAACCGTCATCATGTCGGTGGCTACCGTGGAACCAGCTACCCCAATGGAATGGCAGCTGGAACGAATTCCATCATGGAATCGACTACTTCGACGAACCGCCTGGATGCTTAGGTTTCTCCACAAGAATCGCCCCATCAACAGAACGCAAATCAGAACTCCAATCAAGATAGGAGACGAAAAGGAAATACTGGTAGACCATCTGACAGTAGAGGAACTGACGAAGGCGGAGCTACTGATCTACAGGCAGCTCCAAAAAGAAGCATTTCCAAAGACGTTCCAAGACCTACAAGAGGGAAGGCAACCACACCACAAGGAGAAAATTGCCAAACTCCGACCCGTGTGGGATGAAAGAGACAAGCTGATCAGAGTGACCGGAAGGGTCGAATTGGCACTAAGAGACAGGGACATTGAACCTGCCATACTGCTGCCCACTCACCACCCAGTCGTCAAATTGCTCATCGCAGATAGGCACGTCTCACTTAAACACGCCGGAGTGAAAACTACCCTCTCCGATTTACGGGAACGTTTTTGGATTATCAAAGGGCGTCAGCAGACCAAATCTGTTTGGCATGCCTGCGTCAAGTGCCAACGGCTAACTTCACCACCATTTACTGAAGTAGCTGCACCTCTACCACTGAATCGCTTGAAACAAGCGAAAGCCTTCGAAATCACGGGTGTGGATTTCGCAGGGCCATTGTATTACAAACACCCAATATCACGTAAGAAACGCAAGCAAGCGGAACTTACGACCTCCGTGGATCCCCCACAAACGGATGATCCAAGTGTGGAGACTCCAGCCGAGCCTCCAGCCATGGAACAAACGGAGGAAAAAGAAAACCTCCAACCGGACGACTCAGGCAAGAAGAAAAAGGGTACAATCAAGCAACCCAAAAGTTATGCCTGCATATTCACCTGTGCGGTGACTAGGGCCGTCCACCTGGAGTTGACTAAAACCATGTCAGCACGTGACTTTCTCCTAGCCTTCAGAAGATTTTCAGCTAGGAGAGGTAACGTGTCTGTCATGTATTCGGATAACGCACAAACATTTAGGTGCGTTTCCAAACACTTAAAGGTCTTGAGATCCGATCCAGCGATCCATGACCTTTTAGCCATGCGAAAAACCGAGTGGATCTTCTCCGCCAGCCTAGCCCCATGGTGGGGAGGCTTCTGGGAACGCATGGTTAGGACAATGAAAGACCTACTACGGCGTTCCAATGGCCGTGCGTGTCTAGAATACGACGAGTTGGAAGTCAGTTTGATCGAGACAGAAAGCGTAGTGAACGCAAGGCCACTCACCTACGTGGCAGAGGGGAGTGATGATCCACTTCCCATCACTCCGAACCAATTTCTGAACAACAGACGATCTAATTGCACTCCGCCGGAGCCAGCAATTAACCTACTGACTCCCGACCCAACCAACGCACGACTCATCGAAATGGACCACCTACGCAGAGACTATGTCAAGGACACTTGCGAGCGATTCGTCAATGACTACTTGCTCCAAGTAGACAATTTTCACTGCAAGGGAGGACCTGGACGCAAGATCCGAGTAGGCGAAGTTGTCACCATCCACGATGACAACACGAAACGACTTATGTGGACCGTCGGTGTGGTGAAAGAGCTGATTTCCAGCCGAGACGGGCTGATTCGATCTGTAACGGTCAAGACCCCTAACGGGAACTTGATCAACCGAGCGATTCAGTCCCTACACCCCCTGGAATTACGCGAGGACCAGCCCGACGACGTTGAAGTACTACCCGCGCCGGAAATGGAGCCGGAAGAAGACACAACTCCATCCGTGTCAGCTGCCAGCCCGGTCGAAGAGAGCGAGCCGTGGAGCACGGGCTCTGGTGGGGAGTGTGTTGGGAATATATTAGATTCCCAACAGCAGACGACGCGGTCTGGACGCCGCACGAGGCTGCCCAGCCGTTTTAGCGCTTTTGAATTGGGTGGTCCTCGATAGAGGGCCACCATTGTACATTCCTTGTATGTAAGCCCCGCCCTAGGCCTATTGGCCGTCTCGGAAGAGAGGGCAAGGGGCAGTCAGTCAGAAAATACACTCGCTACCGTGCACAACAAGCTGAACCAGTGTTCCCGTGTTCATCTTCAAAACATCTTCAATTTATCAAAGGTAAAAATCAGACACGGGCTGATTATTTCCCTTCAATAATGTTGAGAAATCAAGGTATATAATAATAAAGTTTAAAGGTTATAATACGAGAGGCAGTTTTTGTAAATGGAAAAAGAGAAAACAAGAACTTGAAAGTGTCGTCTAAACAAAATTAATAGGAAATGAGAACCCAAAAAATCATGATTTCTAGCTTATTGACCAACATTCCAATTGAAAGTGTATCTACAGTTGACGATCTCAATAGCAATAAGGTTGGTGTTGAACAGGAAGAATGTCTAGCAGCTAACACCTCACACTTAACAGGTATGTGTTAATCTTTACGTTTAAGGAAGACGGGCCAGCTTATTCCATCTATTTTCAGGGAAAAGGCTGGATTTGTCTGATAGAACAATGAAAACCAAACTTAAAAGGAGTTAGAAAAATTGAAGAAGAAGAAATTAAAAAAGAAAAATAACAAGAAGTGGTCCTGAATTGCCCAACTTGCACAAGCCACCGAGGCAGCATCAGTGTCATCAACCTCTGATCCCACAGAGTTTGTCAAAACAGGTATTCCTGAACCAAGACCAACAAGTACACCGCTAACACCAATTTTCAACAGCGAAGGCTGCCTAGTATTCAGCAAATTTGATTTAGGAGAACTATCTAATCCCTCACCCATTCTGAACAAGAACACTTTAGATTGAAAAGTAGCAACGATAAAAAAAAACTCAAAGCCAAAGTGAAAATCTTGGATGGCCAAGCTGAAGTTGGAATGTGAGAAGTATTGAAGAGAAACAGGCATGAAAAGATGCTTTGCAAACAGCTGAAGGTTTTCAGGTAACCTTTCAATTTGACATACATATTTGTAAGATCTTAAATAATTTTAACCTTTCTGTATTGCAATAGGTAAAAAACAATGTGGAATGGCTTGCTAAATCTATTATGAAACAAGATGAAATCAAATCAGATAGTAAAAAGAAGTTGGCTGAACGCATCGAAGAATAGGAAAAGAGAAAGGAATAACAACAGAAAACGAGAAAAGCCAACATTAAGAAAAAGAAAACTGAGAAGAAAGAACATAAACTGAATGAACGCCTCACACTTAACAGGTATGTGTTAACATTTACATTTAAGGAAGACCGGCCAGTTTATTCCATTGATTTTCAGAGGAAAAGCTGGAATTGTCTGATAAGGCAACGAAAATCCAATTTAAACGGAAGTTAGAGGGAATGAAGAAGAAATTAAAAAGAAAAAGTAAGAAGAAGAGGTCCTGAATTGCCAAACATGCTCGAGCCACCAAGGCAGTATCTGTGTCATCAACCTCTGGTCTTTCAGAGTTTGTTAAAACAGAAATTCCTCAACCAAGACTAGCAAGTACACTGGCAACACCAATTTTTAACAGTGAAGGCTGCCTAGTTTCCAGCAAATTTGATTTTGGAGAACTATCTAATTCCTCACCCATTCTGAAAAAGACCACTTTATATCCAGAAGTGGCAACGATTAAAATGAAAGAAAATAAAACTTAAACCAAAAATGAATATCTTGGTAGGCCAAGCTGAAGCTGAGAATGCAAGAAGCATTGAATAGAAACAGGCATGAAATGGTGCTCTGCAAATAGCTGAAGGTTTTCAGGTAAACTTTCAATTTGACAAAAATATTTGTAAGATCTTGAAAACTTTTAACCTTTCTGTATTGCAATAGGTAAAAGACTATGTGGAATTGCTTGCCAAATCAATTAATGAACGAGATCAAATCAGAAAGTAACATAAATTGCGCTGAACGAATCGAAGAAAAGGAAAAGAGAAAGGAATAACAACAGAAAAAGAGAAAAGCCAACATTAAGAAAAATAAAACTGAAAAGAAAGAACATAAAGTGAATAACTAAAGAAAAAAGGCAAATTTACCGTATGAAAGACTGATACTGACTCATGGATGAGCTAAACTCTTGTTCTTTCATGTGCAGCCATGTCGTGATAGTTTTATAGAAAAATACACTGGCATGCCTTCCATGATCGTGGAAAATTTGAAGAAAAAATATCTTAGATTCATTTAAAAAGGTTTAGTGTCTTCACTAATAACAGACTCTCATTTTAAAAAAAAGTCCGTCATGGTAGAAAATTGATTTGTCATTATTAGTAGCTTTGTTAACGTAAAGTGTAAAGCTTCCTTATATCTCAATGTATTATGTGATGTGTAATTAGGTAATCAATAGCTGCTTGAAAATGTGCAAAAGGTGAAAACAGGACACGAAGAACGAACCGAATCATTTATAGCAGTAGGTTATGATTTTAATATATTTATTGGGCTCTTTGTAAGTGTTAAAAGAATTGAAAATGTATAAGGAATAAATGGTATTAGAATCAATATTGAATTACATAATCTTTGTTTTGGTCCTTGCCTCAGACGATAATTTAAGTTTGTAATATTATTCCTATAAACATTATTTATCAAATGTTAATGATAATAAACTAGTCTTCGTGGTAACATATATTTTTGTTCCCAGCAACCACAAAAGCCCCGCGGAACTCATTCAGTTTCCGTATTCCCAACGAATCAGTGGTCTTTACCTATGGCATAAGTATCGACAAAAAGAAGCTATATGGGAGATGGACTGGGGATTGGGGGAATAATGAAAGAGGGTGGACAGAACAAGGCTAAGTGCGAAAAACATTTATTTTTTGTATTATATTTAAAAAAGCGATGGTAGTTCAATAAACAAAAATTGTGAAAAATGAACTTTATTAAACGGGATATTAGCAATATATAAATACTAATATAATCCGAAATTAGATTGCAACCGAATAAATAATCAAAGATTAACTAGCGCACAAACGCTAACATTGTAAGTTTGGCCCAGTCAATGGAAAAAAGGCCCACTTTTGAATTTAGAAAAAAGTGGGCCTTTTTCATATGGGCCTTTTCGTCTGTCAATCGCGGGCCTTTTTCGTCTCAGCCTTTTTCGTCTGGGCCTTTTTTCTCCGACCTCCCAATATTTACATTCAAACAGTATGAAATATAAGTGTATTCAATGTGAATATAGTGTGATACAGTGAGTTTCAATATCTACATTCAAACAGCATGAAATATACGTGTATTCAATGTGAATATAGTGTGATACAGTGAGTTTCAATATCTACATTCAAACAGCATCAAATATACGTGTATTCAAAGTGAATATAGTGTTATAGAATCAGTTTCATGATGTACATTCAAACATTATGAAATATACGTGTATTCAATATGAATATAGTGTGATACAGTGAGTTTCAATATCTACATTCAAACAGCATCAAATATACGTGTACAATGTGAATATAGTGTGATACAGTGAGTTTCAATATCTACATTCAAACAGCATCAAATATACGTGTATTCAATGTGAATACAGTGTGATACAGTGAGTTTCAATACCTACATTGCAATAGCATCAAATATACGTGTGTTCAATGTGAATATAGTGTTATAGAATTAGTTTCAATATCTACATTCAAACAGCATCAAATATATGTGTATTCAATGTGAATATAGTGTGATACAGTGAGTTTCAATATCTACATTCAAACAGCATCAAATATACGTGTATTCAATGTGAATATAGTGTGATACAGTGAGTTTCAATATCTACATTCAAACAGCATCAAATATACGTGTATTCAATGTGAATATAGTGTGATACAATCAGTTTCATTATCTACATTCAAACAGCATCAAATATACTTGTATTCAATGTGAATATAGTGTGATACAATAAGTTACCATATCTACCTTCAAACAGCATCAAATATACGTGTATTCAATGTGAATATAGTGTGATACAGTGAGTTTCAATATCTACATTCAAACAGCATCAAATATACGTGTATTCAATGTGAATATAGTGTGATACAGTGAGTTTCAATATCTACATTCAAACAGCATCAAATATACGTGTATTCAATGTGAATATAATGTGATACAGTGAGTTTCAATATCTACACTCAAACAGCATCAAATATACGTGTATTCAATGTGAATATAGTGTGATAGAATCAGTTTCAATATCTACATTCAAACAGCATCAAATATACGTGTATTCAATGTGAATATAGTGTGATACAGTGAGTTTCAATATCTACATTCAAACAGCATCAAATATACGTGTATTCAATGTGAATATAGTGTGATACAGTGAGTTTCAATATCTAAATTCAAACAGCATCAAATATACGTGTATTCAATGTGAATATAGTGTGATACAGTGAGTTTCAATATCTGTATTCAAACAGCATCAAATATACGTGTATTCAATGTGAATATAGTGTGATAGAATCAGTTTCAATATCTACATTCAAACAGCATCAAATATACGTGTATTCAATGTGAATATAGTGTGATACAATGAGTTTCAATATGTATTCAAACAGCATCAAATATGCGTGTATTCAATGTGAATATAGTGTGCTACAGTGAGTTTCAATATCTACATTCAAACAGCATCAAATATACGTGTATTGAATGTGAATACAATTTGATACAGTGAGTTTCAATATCTACATTCAAATAGCATCAAATATACGTGTATTTAATGTGAATATAGTGTGATACAGTGAGTTTTAATATCTACATTCAAACAGCATCAAATATACGTGTATTCAATGTGAATATAGTGTGATACAGTGAGTTTCAATATCTACATTCAAACAGCATCAAATATACGTGTATTCATTGTGAATATAGTGTGATACAGTGAGTTTCAATATCTACATTCAAACAGCATCAAATATACGTGTATTCAATGTGAATATAGTGTGATACATTTAGTTTCAATATCTGCATTCAAACAGTATCAAATATACGTGTATTCAATTTGAATATAGTGTGATACAATGAGTTTCATATCTACATTCAAACAGCATCAAATATACGTGTATTCAATGTGAATATAGTGTATATAGAATCGTTTCAATGATGTGTTATAGAATCATTCAAACAGCATCAAATATATCTGTATTCAATGTGAATATAGTGTTATACAGTGAGTTTTAATATCTACATTCAAACAGCATCAAATATACGTGTATTCAATGTGAATATAGTGTGATACAGTGAGTTTCAATATCTACATTCAAACAGCATCAAATATACGTGTATTCAATGTGAATATAGTGTTATAGAATCAGTTTCATGATCTACATTCAAACAGCATCAAATATTCGTGTATTCAATGTGAATATAGTGTTATAGAATCAGTTTCATGATCTACATTCAAACAGCATCAAATATACGTGTATTCATTGTGAATATAGTGTGATACAATAAGTTACCATATCTACATTCAAACAGCATCAAATATACGTGTATTCAATGTGAATATAGTGTTATAGAATCAGTTTCAATATCTACATTCAAACAGCATCAAATATACGTGTATTCAATGTGAATATAGTGTTATAGAATCAGTTTCAATATCTACATTCAAACAGCATCAAATATACGTGTATTCAATGTGAATATAGTGTTATAGAATCAGTTTCATGATCTACATTCAAACAGTATCAAATATACGTGTATTCAATGTGAATATGGTGTGATACAGTGAGTTTCAATATCTACATTCGAACAGCATGAAATATACGTGTATTCAATGTGAATATAGTGTGATACAGTGAGTTTCAATATCTACATTCAAACAGCATCAAATATACGTGTATTCAATATGAATATAGTGTTATAGAATCAGTATCATGATCTACATTCAAACAGCATCAAATATACGTGTATTCATTGTGAATATAGTGTGATACAATAAGTTTCCATATCTACATTCAAACAGCATCAAATATACGTGTATTCAATGTGAATATAGTGTTATAGAATCAGTTTCATGATCTACATTCAAACAGCATCAAATGTTCGTGTATTCAATGTGAATATAGTGTTATAGAATCAGTTTCATGATCTAAATTCAAACAGTATCAAATATACGTGTATTCAATGTGAATATAGTGTGATACAGTGAGTTTCAATATCTACATTCAAACAGCATCATATATAGGTGTATTCAATGTGAATATAGAGTGATACAGTGATTTTCAATATCTTCATTCAAACAGCATCAAATATACGTGTATTCAATGTGAATATAGTGTTATAGAATCAGTTTAATGATCTAAATTCAAACAGTATCAAATATACGTGTATTCAATGTAAATACAGTGTGATACAGTGAGTTTCAATTTCTACATTCAAACAGCATCAAATATATGTGTATTCAATGTGAATATAGTGTTATAGAATCAGTTTCAATATGTACATTCAAACAGCATCAAATATCGTGTATTCAATGTGAATATAGTGTTATAAATCAGTTTTCAATATCTACATTCAAACAGCATCAAATATACGTGTATTCAATGTGAATATAGTGTTATAGAATCGGTTTCATGATGTACCGTCAAACAGCATCAAATATACGTGTATTCAATGTGAATATAGTGTTATAGAATCAGTTTCATGATCTACATTCAAACAGCATCAAATATACTAGTATTCAATGTGAATATAGTGTTATAGAATCAGTTTCAATATCTAAATTCAAACAGCTTCAAATATACGTGTATTCAATGTGAATATAGTGTAATACAGTGAGTTTCAATATCTACATTGAAACAGTATCAAATATACGTGTATTAATGTGAATATAGTGTTATAGAATCAGTTTCATGATCTACATTCAAACAGTATCAAATATACGTGTATTCAATGTAAATATAGTGTTATAGAATCAGTTTAATATCTACATTCAAACAGTATCAAATATACGTGTATTTCAATGTGAATATAGTGTGATAAAGTGAGTTTCAATATCTACATTCAAACAGCATCAAATATACGTGTATTCAATGTGAATATAGTGTTATAGAATCAGTTTCATGATCTACATTCAAACAGTATCAAATATACGTGTATTCAATGTGAATATAGTGTGATACAGTGAGTTTCAATATCTACATTCAAACATCATAAAATATACGTGTATTAAATGTGAATATAGTGTGATACAGTGAGTTTCAATATCTACATTCAAACAGCATCAAATACACGTGTATTCAATGTGAATATAGTGTTATAGAATCAGTTTCATGATCTACATTCAAACAGCATCAAATATACGTGTATTTAATGTGAATATAGTGTGATACAGTGAGTTTCAATATCTGCATTCAAACAGCATCAAATATACGTATATTTAATGTGATTTTAGTGTGATACAGTGAGTTTCAATATCTACATTCAATAATCAAATATACGTGTATTCAATGTGAATATAGTGTTATACAGTGGTTTCAATATCTACATTCAAACAGCATCCAATATACGTGTATTCAATGTGAATATAGTATGATACAGTGAGTTTCAATATCTACATTCCAACAGCATCAAATATACGTGTATTCAATGTGAATATGGTGTTATAGAATCAGTTTCAATGTCTATATTCAACCAGCATCAAATATACGTGTATTCAATGTGAAATATAGTGTGATACAGTGAGTTTCAATATCTACATTCAAACAGCATCAAATATACATGTATTCAATGTGAATATAGTGTGATACAGTGAGTTTCAATATCTACATTCAAACAGCATCAAATATACGTGTATTCAATGTGGATATAGTGTGATACAGTGAGTTTCAATATCTACATTCAAACAGCATCAAATATACGTGTATTCAATGTGAATATAGTGTTATAGAATCAGTTTCAATATCTACATTCAAACAGTATCAAATATACGTGTATTCAATGTGAATATAGTGTAATACAGTGAGTTTCAAAATCTACATTCAAACAGCATCAAATATACGTGTATTCAATGTGAACATAGTGTGATACAGTGAGTTTCAATATCTACATTCAAGCAGCATCAAATATACGTGTATTCAATGTGAATATAGTGTGATACTAATCAGTTTCAATATCTACATTCAAACAGCATCAAATATACGTGTATTCAATGTGAATATAGTGTGATACAGTGAGTTTCAATATATACATTCAAACAGCATCAAATATACGTGTATTCAATGTGAATATAGTGTGATTCAGTGAGTTTCAATATCTACATTCAAAAAGCATCATATATAGGTGTATTCGATGTGAATACAGTGTGATACAGTGAGTTTTAATATCTACATTCAAACAGCATCAAATATATGTGTATTCAATGTGAATATAGTGTTATAGAATCAGTTTCAATATCTATATTCAAACAGCATCAAATATACGTGTATTCAATGTGAATATAGTATGATACAGTGAGTTTCAATATCTACATTCAAACAGCATCAAATATGCGTGTATTCAATATGAATACAGTGTGATACAGTGAGTTTCAATAACTACATTCAAACAGCATCAAATATACAAATATTCAATGTGAATATAGTGTGATACAGTGAGTTTCAATATCTACATTCAAACAGCATCAAATATACGTGTATTCAATGTGAATATAGTGTGATACAGTGAGTTTCAATATCTACATTCAAACAGCATCAAATATACGTGTATTCAATGTGAATATAGTGTTATAGAATCAGTTTCATGATCTAAATTAAAACAGTATCAAATACGTGTATTCAATGTGAATATAGTGTGATAAAATGAGTTTCAATATCTACATTCAAACAGCATCAAATATACGTGTATTCAATTTGAATATAGTGTTATAGAATCAGTTTCATGATCTACATTCAAACAGCATCAAATATACGTGTATTCAATGTGAATATAGTGTTATAGAATCAGTTCCATGATCTACATTCAAACAACATCAAATATACGTGTATTTCAATGTGAATATAGTGTGATACAGTGAAGTTCAATATCTACATTCAAACAGCATCAAATATACGTAATTCAATGTGAACATAGTGTGATACAGTGAGTTTCAATATCTACATTCAAGCAGCATCAAATATACGTGTATTCAATGTGAATATAGTGTGATACAATGAGTTTCAATATCTACATTCAAACAGCATCAAATATACGTGTATTCAATGTGAATATAGTGTTATAGAATCAGTTTCATGATCTACATTAAAACAGCATCAAATATACTTGTATTCAATGTGAATATAGTGTGATACAATAAGTTTCCATATCTACATTCAAACAGCATCAAATATACGTGTATTCAATGTGAATATAGTGTTATAGAATCAGTTTCAATATCTACATTGAAACACAGCATATTCCTCATGTATTCAATGTGAATATAGTGTTATAGAATCAGTTTTCAATATCGATTCAAACAATACTAAAATCTCACGTGTATTCAATTTGAATATAGTGTTATAGAATCAGTTTCAATAATCCACATTCAAACAGTATCAAATATACGTGTATTCAATATGAATATAGTATGATACAGTGAGTTTCAATATCTACATTCAAATAGCATCAAATATACGTGTATTCAATGTGAATATAGTGTTATAGAATCAGTTTCATGATCTATATTCAAACAGCATCAAATATACGTGTATTCAATGTGAATATAGTGTGATACAGTGAGTTTCAATATCTACATTCAAACAGCATAAAATATACGTGTATTCAATGTGAATATAGTGTTATAGAATCAGTTTCAATATCTACATTCAAACAGCTTCAAATATACGTGTATTCAATGTGAATATAGTGTTAAAGAATCAGTTTCAATATCTACATTCAAACAGCATCAAATATACGTTATTCAATGTGAATATAGTAATACAGTGAGTTTCAATATCTACATTCAAACAGCATCAAATATACGTGTATTCAATGTGAATATAGTGTAAAAGAATGAGTTTCAATATCTACATTCAAACAGCATCAAATATACGTGTATTCAATATGAATATGGTGTTATAGAATCAGTTTCATGAGCTACATTCAAACAGTATCAAATACGTGTATTCAATGTGAATATAGTGTTATAGAATCAGTTTTATATCTACATTCAAACAGAATCAAATATACGTGTATTCAATGTGAATATAGTGTTATAGAGTTTCAATATCTACATTCAAACAGCATCAAATATACGTGTATTCAATGTGAATATAGTGTAATACAGTGAGTTTCAATATCTACATTCAAACAGCATCAAATATACGTGTATTCAATGTGAATATAGTGTTATAAAATCAGTTTCATGATCTACATTCAAACAGCATCAAATATATGTGTATTCAATGTGAATATAGTGTTCTAGAATCAGTTTCAATAACTACATTCAAACAGCATCAAATATACGTGTATTCAATGTGAATATAGTGTTACAGAATCAGTTTCAATATCTACTTCAAACAGCATCAAATATACGTGTATTCAATGTGAATATAGTGTGATACAGTGAGTTTCAATATCTACATTCAAACAGCATGAAATATACGTGTATTCAATGTGAATAGTGTGATACAGTGAGTTTCAATATCTACATTCAAACAGCTTCAACAATATATGTATTCAATGTGAATATAATTAATACAGTGTTTCAATATCTATAGAATCAGTTTTCAATGTGAATATAGTGTTACATTCATAACAGCATCAAATATACGTGTATTCAATGTGAATATAGTGTGATACAGTGAGTTTCAATATCTACATTCAAACAGCATCAAATATACGTGTATTCAATGTGAATATAGTGTTATAGAATCAGCTTTATGATCTACATTCAAACAGTATCAAATATACGTGTATTCAATGTGAATATAGTGTGATACAGTGAGTTTCAATATCTACATTCAAACAGCATCAAATATACGTGTATTCAATGTGAATATAGTGTTATACAGTGAGTTTCAATATCTACATTCAAACCAGTATCAAATATGTGTATTCAATGTGAACAATGTGTTTTTACAGTGAGTTTCAATATCTACATTCAAACAGCATCAAATATGTGTATTCAATGTGAATATAGTGTTATAGAATCAGTTTCAATATCTACATTCAAATAGCATCAAATATACGTGTATTTAATGTGAATATAGTGTGATACAGTCAGTTTCAATATCTACTTTCAAACAGTATCAAATATATCGTATTCAATGAATATAGTGTTATAGGGAATCAGTTTCATGATTCATATTCTAACAACATCAAATATACGTGTATTCAATGTAATATAGTGTTATGAATCAGTTTCAATATCTACATTCAAACTGCATCAAATATACGTGTATTCAATGTGAATATAGTGTTATAGAATCAGTTTCATGATCTACATTCAAACAGTATCAAATATACGTGTATCAATGTGAATATAGTGTTATAGAATCAGTTTGTTTTAATGATCTGCATTAAACAGTATCAAATATACGTGTATTCAAGCCTGTGAATATATGTTATAGAATCAGCTTTCGATCTACATTTTCTGACAGTATCAAATATACGTGTATTCAATGTGAATATAGTGTAATAACGTGAGTTTCAATATCTACATTCAAACAGAATCAAATATACGTGTATTCAATGTGAATATAGTATGATACAGCGAGTTTCAATATCTACATTCAAACAGCATCAAATATGCGTGTATTCAATGTGAATATAGTGTTATAGAATGAGTTTGATGATCTACATTCAACAGTATCGTATATGTATTCACACAAACATATTGTTATACAATCAGTTTAAGCATCTACAATCAAACAGCATCAAATATACGTGTATTCAATGTGAATATAGTGTTATAGAAACAGTTTCATGATGTACCTTCAAACAGTATCAAATATATCTGTATTCAATGTGAATATAGTGTTATAGAATCAGTTTCATGATCTACATTCAAACAGTATCAAATATACGTGTATTCAATATGAACATAGTGTTACAGACAGTGAGTTTCAATATCCACATTCAAACAGCATCAAATATTCGTGTATTCAATGTGAATATAGTGTAATACAGTGAGTTTCAATATCTACATTCAAACAGCATCAAATATACGTGTATTCAATGTGAATATAGTGTTATAGAATCAGTTTCAAGATCTACATTCAAACAGCTTCAAATATACGTGTATTCAATGTGAATATAGTATGATACAGTGACTTTCAATATCTACATTCAAACAGCATCAAATATACGTGTATTCAATGTGAATTTAGTGTTATACAATCAGTTTCATGATCTACATTCAAACAGTATCAAATATACGTGTATTCAATGTGAATATAGTGTTATAGAATCAGTTTCATGATCGACATTCAAACAGTATCAAATATAAGTGTATTCAATGTGAATATAGTATGATACAGTGAGTTTCAATATCTACATTCAAACAGCATCAAATATATGTGTATTCAATGTGAATATAGTGTTATAGAATCAGTTTCATGATCTACATTCAAACAGTATCAAATATACATGTATTCAATGTGAATATAGTGTTATAGAATCAGTTTCATGATCTACATTCAAACAGCATCAAATATACGTGTATTCAATGTTAATATAGTGTTATAGAATCAGTTTTATGATCTACATTCAAACAGTATCAAATATATATGTATTCAATGTGAATATAGTGTTATAGAATCAGTTTCAATATCTACATTCAAACAGCATCAAATATACGTGTATTCAATATGATAGTGTTATACCTCTAGTCAGTTTAATATCTAGTTAAACTGCATCAAGAATATACGTTAATTGTTCAATGTGAATATAATTATTTATAGAATCAGTTCAAATATCTTTAACAAACAGCATCAAATATACGTGTATTCGATGTGAATATAGTGTTATACAGTGAGTTTCAATATCTACATTGAAACGGCATCAAATATGTATATTCAATGTAGATATAGTGTGATACAGTGAGTTTCAATATCTACATTCAAACAGCATCAAATATACGTGTATTCAATGTGAATATAGTGTGATACAGTGAGTTTCAATATCTACATTCAAACAGCATCAAATATACGTGTATTCAATGTGAATATAGTGTTATAGATAATCAGTTTCAATATCTACATTCAAACAGCATCAAATATACGTGTATTCAATGTGAATATAGTGTGATACAGTGAGTTTCAATATCTACATTCAAACAGCATCAAATATACGTGTATTCAATGTGAATATAGTGTTATAGAATCAGTTTCATATCTACATTCAAACAGCATCAAATATACGTGTATTCAATGTGAATATAGTGTGATACAGTGAGTTTCAATATCTACATTCAAACAGCATCAAATATACGTGTATTCAATGTGAATATAGTGTTATAGAATCAGTTTCATATCTACATTCAAACAGCATCAAATATACGTGTATTCAATGTGAATATAGTGTGATACAGTGAGTTTCAATATCTACATTCAAACAGCATCAAATATACGTGTATTCAATGTGAATATAGTGTGATACAGTGAGTTTCAATATCTACATTCAAACAGCATCAAATATACGTGTATTCAATGTGAATATAGTGTGATACAGTGAGTTTCAATATCTACATTCAAACAGCATCAAATATACGTGTATTCAATGTGAATATAGTGTGATATATCATTCAAACAGCATGAGTTTCAATATCTACATTCAAACAGCATCAAATATACGTGTATTCAATGTGAATATAGTGTGATACAGTGAGTTTCAATATCTACATTCAAACAGCATCAAATATACGTGTATTCAATGTGAATATAGTGTTATAGAATGAGTTTCAATATCTACATTCAAACAGCATCAAATATACGTGTATTCAATGTGAATATAGTGTGATACAGTGAGTTTCAATATCTACATTCAAACAGCATCAAATATACGTGTATTCAATGTGAATATAGTGTTATAGAATCAGTTTCAATATCTACATTCAAACAGCATCAAATATACGTGTATTCAATGTGAATATAGTGTGATACAGTGAGTTTCAATATCTACATTCAAACAGCATCAAATATACGTGTATTCAATGTGAATATAGTGTGATACAGTGAGTTTCAATATCTACATTCAAACAGCATCAAATATACGTGTATTCAATGTGAATATAGTGTTATAGAATAAGTTTCATGATCTACATTAAACAGTATCAAATATAAGTGAATTCAATGTGAATATAGTGTGATACAGTGAGTTTCAATATCTACATTCAAACAGCATCAAATATACGTGTATTCAATGTGAATATAGTGTGATACAGTGAGTTTCAATATCTACATTCAAACAGCATCAAATATACGTGTATTCAATGTGAATATAGTGTGATACAGTGAGTTTCAATATCTACATTCAAACAGCATCAAATATACGTGTATTCAATGTGAATATAGTGTGATACAGTGAGTTTCAATATCTACATTCAAACAGCATCAAATATACGTGTATTCAATGTGAATATAGTGTTATAGAATCAGTTTCAATATCTACATTCAAACAGCATCAAATATACGTGTATTCAATGTGAATATAGTGTGATACAGTGAGTTTCAATATCTACATTCAAACAGCATCAAATATACGTGTATTCAATGTGAATATAGTGTGATACAGTGAGTTTCAATATCTACATTCAAACAGCATCAAATATACGTGTATTCAATGTGAATATAGTGTTATAGAATCAGTTTCAATATCTACATTCAAACAGCATCAAATATACGTGTATTCAATGTGAATATAGTGTTATATCTACAATCAGTGTGAATATAGTGTATATAGAATCAGTTTCAATATCTACATTCAAACAGCATCAAATATACGTGTATTCAATGTGAATATAGTGTGATACAGTGAGTTTCAATATCTACATTCAAACAGCATCAAATATACGTGTATTCAATGTGAATATAGTGTGATACAGTGAGTTTCAATATCTACATTCAAACAGCATCAAATATACGTGTATTCAATGTGAATATAGTGTGATACAGTGAGTTTCAATATCTACATTCAAACAGCATCAAATATACGTGTATTCAATGTGAATATAGTGTTATAGAATCAGTTTCATATCTACATTCAAACAGCATCAAATATACGTGTATTCAATGTGAATATAGTGTGATACAGTGAGTTTCAATATCTACATTCAAACAGCATCAAATATACGTGTATTCAATGTGAATATAGTGTGATACAGTGAGTTTCAATATCTACATTCAAACAGCATCAAATATACGTGTATTCAATGTGAATATAGTGTTATAGAATCAGTTTCAATATCTACATTCAAACAGCATCAAATATACGTGTATTCAATGTGAATATAGTGTTATAGAATCAGTTTCAATATCTACATTCAAACAGCATCAAATATACGTGTATTCAATGTGAATATAGTGTGATACAGTGAGTTTCAATATCTACATTCAAACAGCATCAAATATACGTGTATTCAATGTGAATATAGTGTTGATACAATGAGTTTCAATATCTACATTCAAACAGCATCAAATATACGTGTATTCAATGTGAATATAGTGTGATACAGTGAGTTTCAATATCTACATTCAAACAGCATCAAATATACGTGTATTCAATGTGAATATAGTGTGATACAGTGAGTTTCAATATCTACATTCAAACAGCATCAAATATACGTGTATTCAATGTGAATATAGTGTGATACAGTGAGTTTCAATATCTACATTCAAACAGCATCAAATATACGTGTATTCAATGTGAATATAGTGTGATACAGTGAGTTTCAATATCTACATTCAAACAGCATCAAATATACGTGTATTCAATGTGAATATAGTGTGATACAGTGAGTTTCAATATCTACATTCAAACAGCATCAAATATACGTGTATTCAATGTGAATATAGTGTTATAGAATCAGTTTCAATATCTACATTCAAACAGCATCAAATATACGTGTATTCAATGTGAATATAGTGTGATACAGTGAGTTTCAATATCTACATTCAAACAGCATCAAATATACGTGTATTCAATGTGAATATAGTGTTATAGAATCAGTTTCAATATCTACATTCAAACAGCATCAAATATACGTGTATTCAATGTGAATATAGTGATACAGTGAGTTTCAATATCTACATTACAACAGCATCAAATATACGTGTATTCATGAATATAGTGTGATAGAATGAGTTTTCATCTATATCTACATTCAAACAGCATCAAATATACGTGTATTCAATGTGAATATAGTGTGATACAGTGAGTTTCAATATCTACATTCAAACAGCATCAAATATACGTGTATTCAATGTGAATATAGTGTTATAGAATCAGTTTCATGATCTACATTCAAACAGCATCAAATATACGTGTATTCAATGTGAATATAGTGTGATACAGTGAGTTTCAATATCTACATTCAAACAGCATCAAATATACGTGTATTCAATGTGAATATAGTGTTATAGAATCAGTTTCAATATCTACATTCAAACAGCATCAAATATACGTGTATTCAATGTGAATATAGTGTGATACAGTGAGTTTCAATATCTACATTCAAACAGCATCAAATATACGTGTATTCAATGTGAATATAGTGTTATACAATGAGTTTCAATATCTACATTCAAACAGCATCAAATATACGTGTATTCAATGTGAATATGTGTGATACAGTGAGTTTCAATATCTACATTCAAACAGCATCAAATATACGTGTATTCAATGTGAATATAGTGTGATATAGAATCAGTTTCAATATCTACATTCAAACAGCATCAAATATACGTGTATTCAATGTGAATATAGTGTGATACAGTGAGTTTCAATATCTACATTCAAACAGCATCAAATATACGTGTATTCAATGTGAATATAGTGTGATACAGTGAGTTTCAATATCTACATTCAAACAGCATCAAATATACGTGTATTCAATGTGAATATAGTGTTATAGAATGAGTTTCAATATCTACATTCAAACAGCATCAAATATACGTGTATTCAATGTGAATATAGTGTGATACAGTGAGTTTCAATATCTACATTCAAACAGCATCAAATATACGTGTATTCAATGTGAATATAGTGTGATACAGTGAGTTTCAATATCTACATTCAAACAGCATCAAATATACGTGTATTCAATGTGAATATAGTGTTATAGAATCAGTTTCAATATCTACATTCAAACAGCATCAAATATACGTGTATTCAATGTGAATATAGTGTGATACAGTGAGTTTCAATATCTACATTCAAACAGCATCAAATATACGTGTATTCAATGTGAATATAGTGTTATAGAATCAGTTTCAATATCTACATTCAAACAGCATCAAATATACGTGTATTCAATGTGAATATAGTGTGATACAGTGAGTTTCAATATCTACATTCAAACAGCATCAAATATACGTGTATTCAATGTGAATATAGTGTGATACAATGAGTTTCAATATCTACATTCAAACAGCATCAAATATACGTGTATTCAATGTGAATATAGTGTGATACAGTGAGTTTCAATATCTACATTCAAACAGCATCAAATATACGTGTATTCAATGTGAATATAGTGTTATAGAATCAGTTTCAATATCTACATTCAAACAGCATCAAATATACGTGTATTCAATGTGAATATAGTGTGATACAGTGAGTTTCAATATCTACATTCAAACAGCATCAAATATACGTGTATTCAATGTGAATATAGTGTTATAGAATCAGTTTCAATATCTACATTCAAACAGCATCAAATATACGTGTATTCAATGTGAATATAGTGTGATACAGTGAGTTTCAATATCTACATTCAAACAGCATCAAATATACGTGTATTCAATGTGAATATAGTGTGATACAGTGAGTTTCAATATCTACATTCAAACAGCATCAAATATACGTGTATTCAATGTGAATATAGTGTGATACAGTGAGTTTCAATATCTACATTCAAACAGCATCAAATATACGTGTATTCAATGTGAATATAGTGTGATACAGTGAGTTTCAATATCTACATTCAAACAGCATCAAATATACGTGTATTCAATGTGAATATAGTGTTATAGAATCAGTTTCATATCTACATTCAAACAGCATCAAATATACGTGTATTCAATGTGAATATAGTGTGATACAGTGAGTTTCAATATCTACATTCAAACAGCATCAAATATACGTGTATTCAATGTGAATATAGTGTTATAGAATCAGTTTCAATATCTACATTCAAACAGCATCAAATATACGTGTATTCAATGTGAATATAGTGTGATACAGTGAGTTTCAATATCTACATTCAAACAGCATCAAATATACGTGTATTCAATGTGAATATAGTGTTATAGAATCAGTTTCAATATCTACATTCAAACAGCATCAAATATACGTGTATTCAATGTGAATATAGTGTGATACAGTGAGTTTCAATATCTACATTCAAACAGCATCAAATATACGTGTATTCAATGTGAATATAGTGTTATAGAATCAGTTTCAATATCTACATTCAAACAGCATCAAATATACGTATTCAATGTGAATATAGTGTGATACAGTGAGTTTCAATATCTACATTCAAACATTATCAAATATACGTGTATTCAATGTGAATATAGTGTTATAGAATCAGTTTCATATCTACATTCAAACAGCATCAAATATACGTGTATTCAATGTGAATATAGTGGATAGAAGCAGTTTCAATATCTACATTCAAACAGCATCAAATATACGTGTATTCAATGTGAATATAGTGTGATACAGTGAGTTTCAATATCTGTATTCAAACAGCATGAAAAATACGTGTATTCAATGTGAATATAAGTGTGGGATACAGTGAGTTTCAATATCTACATTCAAACAGCATCAAATATACGTGTATTCAATGTGAATATAGTGTGATACAGTGAGTTTTAATATCTACATTCAAACAGCATCAAATATACATGTATTCAATGTGAATATAGTGTTATAGAATCAGTTTCAATATCTACATTCAAACAGCATCAAATATATGTGTATTCAATGTGAATATAGTGTGATACAGTGAGTTTCAATATCTACATTCAAACAGTATCAAATATATCTGTATTCAATGTGAATATAGTGTGATACAGTGAGTTTTAATATCTACATTCAAACAGCATCAAATATACGTGTATTCAATGTGAATATACTGTTATAGAAGCAGTTTCATTATCTACATTCAAACAGAATCAAATATACGTGTATTCAATGTGAATATAGTGTGATACAGTGAGTTTCAATATCTACATTCAAACAGCATCAAATATACGTGTATTCAATGTGAATATAGTGTGATACAGTGAGTTTCAATATCTACCTTCAAACAGCATCAAATATACGTGTATTCAATGTGAATATAGTGTTATAGAGTAGAATCAGTTTCAATATCTACATTCAAACAGCATCAAATATACGTGTATTCAATGTGAATATAGTGTGATACAGTGAGTTTCAATATCTACATTCAAACAGCATCAAATATACGTGTATTCAATGTGAATATAGTGTGATACAGTGAGTTTCAATATCTACATTCAAACAGCATCAAATATACGTGTATTCAATGTGAATATAGTGTGATACAATGAGTTTCAATATCTACATTCAAACAGCATCAAATATACGTGTATTCAATGTGAATATAGTGTTATAGAATCAGTTTCATGATCTACATTCAAACAGCATCAAATATACGTGGATTCATTGTGAATATAGTGTGATACAATCAGTTTCAATATCTACATTCAAACAGCATCAAATATACGTGTATTCAATGTGAATATAGTGTTATACAGTCAGTTTCAATATCTACATTCAAACATTATCAAATATACGTGTATTCAATGTGAATATAGTGTTATAGAATCAGTTTCATGATCTACATTCAAACAGCATCAAATATACGTGTATTCAATGTGAATATAGTGTGATAGAATCAGTTTCAATATCTACATTCAAACAGCATCAAATATACGTGTATTCAATGTGAATATAGTGTTATACAATCAGTTTCAATATCTACATTCAAACAGCATCAAATATACGTGTATTCAATGTGAATATAGTGTGATACAGTGAGTTTCAATATCTACATTCAAACAGCACCAAGTAAACGTGTATTCAATGTGAATATAGTGTTATACAATCAGTTTCAATATCTACATTCAAACAGCATCAAATATACGTGTATTCAATGTGAATATAGTGTGATACAATGAGTTTCAATATCTACATTCAAACAGCATCAAATATACGTGTATTCAATGTGAATATAGTGTGATACAGTGAGTTTCAATATCTACATTCAAACAGCATCAAATATACGTGTATTCAATGTGAATATAGTGTTATAGAATCAGTTTCAATATCTACATTCAAACAGCATCAAATATACGTGTATTCAATGTGAATATAGTGTGATACAGTGAGTTTCAATATCTACATTCAAACAGCATCAAATATACGTGTATTCAATGTGAATATAGTGTGATACAGTGAGTTTCAATATCTACATTCAAACAGCATCAAATATACGTGTATTCAATGTGAATATAGTGTGATACAGTGAGTTTCAATATCTACATTCAAACAGCATCAAATATACGTGTATTCAATGTGAATATAGTGTTATACAATCAGTTTCAATATCTACATTCAAACAGCATCAAATATACGTGTATTCAATGTGAATATAGTGTTATAGAATCAGTTTCAATATCTACATTCAAACATTATCAAATATACGTGTATTCAATGTGAATATAGTGTGATACAGTGAGTTTCAATATCTACATTCAAACAGCATCAAATATACGTGTATTCAATGTGAATATAGTGTTATAGAATCAGTTTCAATATCTACATTCAAACAGCATCAAATATACGTGTATTCAATGTGAATATAGTGTGATACAGTGAGTTTCAATATCTACATTCAAACAGCATCAAATATACGTGTATTCAATGTGAATATAGTGTGATACAGTGAGTTTCAATATCTACATTCAAACAGCATCAAATATACGTGTATTCAATGTGAATATAGTGTTATAGAATCAGTTTCAATATCTACATTCAAACAGCATCAAATATACGTGTATTCAATGTGAATATAGTGTGATACAATGAGTTTCAATATCTACATTCAAACAGCATCAAATATACGTGTATTCAATGTGAATATAGTGTTATAGAATCAGTTTCAATATCTACATTCAAACAGTATCAAATATACGTGTATTCAATGTGAATATAGTGTTGATACAGTGAGTTTCAATATCTACATTCAAACAGCATCAAATATACGTGTATTCAATGTGAATATAGTGTGATACAATGAGTTTCAATATCTACATTCAAACAGCATCAAATATACGTGTATTCAATGTGAATATAGTGTTATAGAATCAGTTTCAATATCTACATTCAAACAGCATCAAATATACGTGTATTCAATGTGAATATAGTGTTATAGAATCAGTTTCAATATCTACATTCAAACAGCATCAAATATACGTGTATTCAATGTGAATATAGTGTGATACAGTGAGTTTCAATATCTACATTCAAACAGCATCAAATATACGTGTATTCAATGTGAATATAGTGTGATACAGTGAGTTTCAATATCTACATTCAAACAGCATCAAATATACGTGTATTCAATGTGAATATAGTGTTATAGAATCAGTTTCAATATCTACATTCAAACAGCATCAAATATACGTGTATTCAATGTGAATATAGTGTGATACATGAGTTTCAATATCTACATTCAAACAGCATCAAATATACGTGTATTCAATGTGAATATAGTGTTATAGAATCAGTTTCAATATCTACATTCAAACATCAAATATATCAAATATACGTGTATTCAATGTGAATATAGTGTGATACAGTGAGTTTCAATATCTACATTCAAACAGCATCAAATATACGTGTATTCAATGTGAATATAGTGTTATAGAATCAGTTTCAATATCTACATTCAAACAGCATCAAATATACGTGTATTCAATGTGAATATAGTGTTATACAGTGAGTTTCAATATCTACATTCAAACAGCATCAAATATACGTGTATTCAATGTGAATATAGTGTGATACAGTGAGTTTCAATATCTACATTCAAACAGCATCAAATATACGTGTATTCAATGTGAATATAGTGTTATAGAATCAGTTTCATGATCTACATTCAAACAGCATCAAATATACGTGTATTCAATGTGAATATAGTGTGATACAATGAGTTTCAATATCTACATACAAACAGCATAATATATAAGTGTATTAATTGTGAATATAGTGTTATACAATGAGTTTCAATATCTACATTCAAACAGCATCAAATATACGTGTATTCAATGTGAATATAGTGTTATAGAATCAGTTTCAATATCTACATTCAAACAGCATCAAATATACGTGTATTCAATGTGAATATAGTGTTATAGAATCAGTTTCAATATCTACATTCAAACAGCATCAAATATACGTGTATTCAATGTGAATATAGTGTTATAGAATCAGTTTCAATATCTACATTCAAACAGCATCAAATATACGTGTATTCAATGTGAATATAGTGTTATACAATCAGTATTACATTCAAACAGCATTTCAATATCTGTATTCAAACAGCATCAAATATGCGTGTATTCAATGTGAATATAGTGTTATAGAATCAGTTTCATGATGTACATTCAAAAACAGTATCAAATATACGTGTATTCAATGTGAATATAGTGTGATACAGTGAGTTTCAATATCTACATTCAAACAGCATCAAATATACGTGTATTCAATGTGAATATAGTGTGATATGAGTCAATATCTACATTCAAACAGCATCAAATATACGTGTATTCAATGTGAATATAGTGTTATGAGTTTCAATACATTCAAACTACATTCAAACAGCATCAAATATACGTGTATTCAATGTGAATATAGTGTGATACAGTGAGTTTCAATATCTACATTCAAACAGCATCAAATATACGTGTATTCAATGTGAATATAGTGTGATACAGTGAGTTTCAATATCTACATTCAAACAGCATCAAATATACGTGTATTCAATGTGAATATAGTGTGATACAGTGAGTTTCAATATCTACATTCAAACAGCATCAAATATACGTGTATTCAATGTGAATATAGTGTGATACAGTGAGTTTCAATATCTACATTCAAACAGCATCAAATATACGTGTATTCAATGTGAATATAGTGTTATAGAATCAGTTTCATGATCTACATTCATCAACAGTATCAAATATATCGTGTATTCAATGAATGAATATAGTGTGATACAGTGAGTTTCAATATCTACATTCAAACAGCATCAAATATACGTGTATTCAATGTGAATATAGTGTGATACAGTGAGTTTCAATATCTACATTCAAACAGCATCAAATATACGTGTATTCAATGTGAATATGTGAATATAGTGTGATACAGTGAGTTTCAATATCTACATTCAAACAGCATCAAATATACGTGTATTCAATGTGAATATAGTGTGATACAGTGAGTTTCAATATCTACATTCAAACAGAATCAAATATACGTGTATTCAATGTGAATATAGTATGATACAGTGAGTTTCAATATCTACATTCAAACAGCATCAAATATACGTGTATTCAATGTGAATATAGTGTGATACAGTGAGTTTCAATATCTACATTCAAACAGCATCAAATATACGTGTATTCAATGTGAATATATATACAGTGTTTCAATATCTACATTCAAACAGTTTATGTATTCAATGTACATTCAAACAGTATCAAATATACGTGTATTCAATGTGAATATAGTGTGATACAGTGAGTTTCAATATCTACATTCAAACAGCATCAAATATACGTGTATTCAATGTGAATATAGTGTGATACAGTGAGTTTCAATATCTACATTCAAACAGCATCAAATATACGTGTATTCAATGTGAATATAATACAGTTTCATATCTACATTCAAATATACGTGTATTCAATGTGAATATAGTGTTATAGAATCAGTTTCATATCTACATTCAAACAGCATCAAATATACGTGTATTCAATGTGAATATAGTGTGATACAGTGAGTTTCAATATCTACATTCAAACAGCATCAAATATACGTGTATTCAATGTGAATATAGTGTGATACAGTGAGTTTCAATATCTACATTCAAACAGCATCAAATATACGTGTATTCAATGTGAATATAGTGTGATACAGTGAGTTTCAATATCTACATTCAAACAGCATCAAATATACGTGTATTCAATGTGAATATAGTGTGATACAGTGAGTTTCAATATCTACATTCAAACAGCATCAAATATACGTGTATTCAATGTGAATATAGTGTGATACAGTGAGTTTCAATATCTACATTCAAACAGCATCAAATATACGTGTATTCAATGTGAATATATGTGATCAATGTGAATATAGTGCATCAAATATACGTGTAGTGAGTTTCAATATCTACATTCAAACAGCATCAAATATACGTGTATTCAATGTGAATATAGTGTGATACAGTGAGTTTCAATATCTACATTCAAACAGCATCAAATATACGTGTATTCAATGTGAATATAGTGTGATACAGTGAGTTTCAATATCTACATTCAAACAGCATCAAATATACGTGTATTCAATGTGAATATAGTGTGATACAGTGAGTTTCAATATCTACATTCAAACAGCATCAAATATACGTGTATTCAATGTGAATATATATAGTGTTTGATATCTACATTCAAACAGTTTCAAATATACCTGTATTCAATGTGAATATAGTGTGAATATAGTGTTATACAATCAGTTTCAATATCTACATTCAAACAGCATCAAATATACGTGTATTCAATGTGAATATAGTGTAAGACAGTGAGTTTCAATATCTACATTCAAACAGCATCAAATATATATTCAATGTGAATATAGTGTGATAGAATCAGTTTCAATATCTACATTCAAACAGTATCAAATATACGTGTATTCAATGTGAATATAGTGTGATACAGTGAGTTTCAATATCTACATTCAAACAGCATCAAATATACGTGTATTCAATGTGAATATAGTGTGATACAGTGAGTTTCAATATCTACATTAAAACAGCATCAAATATAAGTGTATTCAATGTGAATATAGTGTGATACAGTGAGTTTCAATATCTACATTCAAACAGCATCAAATATACGTGTATTCAATGTGAATATAGTGTGATACAGTGAGTTTCAATATCTACATTCAAACAGCATCAAATATACGTGTATTCAATGTGAATATAGTGTTATAGAATCAGTTTCAATATCTACATTCAAACAGCATCAAATATACGTGTATTCAATGTGAATATAGTGTGATACAGTGAGTTTCAATATCTACATTCAAACAGCATCAAATATACGTGTATTCAATGTGAATATAGTGTTACAGAAACAGTTTCAATATCTACATTCAAACAGCATCAAATATACGTGTATTCAATGTGAATATAGTGTGATACAGTGAGTTTCAATATCTACATTCAAACAGCATCAAATATACGTGTATTCAATGTGAATATAGTGTTATAGAATCAGTTTCATGATTCAAACAGTATCAAATATACGTGTATTCAATGTGAATATAGTATGATACAGTGAGTTTCAATATCTACATTCAAACAGCATCAAATATACGTGTATTCAATGTGAATATAGTGTGATAGTGTGAGTTTCAATATCTACATTCAAACAGCATCAAATATACGTGTATTCAATGTGAATATAGTGTGATACAGTGAGTTTCAATATCTACATTCAAACAGCATCAAATATACGTGTATTCAATGTGAATATAGTGTGATACAGTGAGTTTCAATATCTACATTCAAACAGCATCAAATATACGTGTATTCAATGTGAATATAGTGTGATACAGTGAGTTTCAATATCTACATTCAAACAGCATCAAATATACGTGTTTCAATATCTACATTCAAACAGCATCAAATATACGTGTATTCAATGTGAATATAGTATGATACAGTGAGTTTCAATATCTACATACAGCATGAGTTTCAATATCTACATTCAAACAGCATCAAATATACGTGTATTCAATGTGAATATAGTGTGATACAGTGAGTTTCAATATCTACATTCAAACAGCATCAAATATACGTGTATTCAATGTGAATATAGTGTGATACAGTGAGTTTCAATATCTACATTCAAACAGCATCAAATATACGTGTATTCAATGTGAATATAGTGTGATACAGTGAGTTTCAATATCTACATTCAAACAGCATCAAATATACGTGTATTCAATGTGAATATAGTGTGATACAGTGAGTTTCAATATCTACATTCAAACAGCATCAAATATACGTGTATTCAATGTGAATATAGTGTCTATAGAATCAGTTTCATGATGTACATTCAAACAGTATCAAATATACGTGTATTCAATGTGAATATAGTGTGATACAGAGTTTCAATATCTACATTCAAACAGCATCAAATATACGTGTATTCAATGTGAATATAGTGTGATACAGTGAGTTTCAATATCTACATTCAAACAGCATCAAATATACGTGTATTCAATGTGAATATAGTGTGATACAGTGAGTTTCAATATCTACATTCAAACAGCATCAAATATACGTGTATTCAATGTGAATAATATACGTGTATTCAGCATCAAATATGTGAATATAGTGTGATACAGTGAGTTTCAATATCTACATTCAAACAGCATCAAATATACGTGTATTCAATGTGAATATAGTGTGATACAATGAGTTTCAATATCTACATTCAAACAGCATCAAATATACGTGTATTCAATGTGAATATAGTGTGATACAGTGAGTTTCAATATCTACATTCAAACAGCATCAAATATACGTGTATTCAATGTGAATATAGTGTTATAGAATCAGTTTCATATCTACATTCAAACAGCATCAAATATACGTGTATTCAATGTGAATATAGTGTGATACAGTGAGTTTCAATATCTACATTCAAACAGCATCAAATATACGTGTATTCAATGTGAATATAGTGTGATACAGTGAGTTTCAATATCTACATTCAAACAGCATCAAATATACGTGTATTCAATGTGAATATAGTGAATATAGTGTGCATCAAATATACGTGTGTGATACAGTGAGTTTTTCAAAATATCTGTATTCAAATATACGTGTATTCAATGTGAATATAGTGTGATACAGTGAGTTTCAATATCTACATTCAAACAGCATCAAATATACGTGTATTCAATGTGAATATAGTGTGATACAATGAGTTTCAATATCTACATTCAAACAGCATCAAATATACGTGTATTCAATGTGAATATAGTGTGATACAGTGAGTTTCAATATCTACATTCAAACAGCATCAAATATACGTGTATTCAATGTGAATATAGTGTGATACAGTGAGTTTCAATATCTACATTCAAACAGCATCAAATATACGTGTATTCAATGTGAATATAGTGTGATACAGTGAGTTTCAATATCTACATTCAAACAGCATCAAATATACGTGTATTCAATGTGAATATAGTGTGATACAGTGAGTTTCAATATCTACATTCAAACAGCATCAAATATACGTGTATTCAATGTGAATATAGTGTGATACAGTGAGTTTCAATATACATTCAAACAGCATCAAATATAGTATTCAATGTGAATATAGTGTGATATATGAGTTTACATCTACATTCAAACAGCATCAAATATACGTGTATTCAATGTGAATATAGTGTGATACAGTGAGTTTCAATATCTACATTCAAACAGCATCAAATATACGTGTATTCAATGTGAATATAGTGTGATACAGTGAGTTTCAATATCTACATTCAAACAGCATCAAATATACGTGTATTCAATGTGAATATAGTGTTATAGAATCAGTTTCATATGTACCTTCAAACAGTATCAAATATACGTGTATTCAATGTGAATATAGTGTGATACAGTGAGTTTCAATATCTACATTCAAACAGCATCAAATATACGTGTATTCAATGTGAATATAGTGTGATACAGTGAGTTTCAATATCTACATTCAAACAGCATCAAATATACGTGTATTCAATGTGAATATAGTGTTATAGAATCAGTTTCATGATGTACATTCAAACAGTATCAAATATACGTGTATTCAATGTGAATATAGTGTGATACAGTGAGTTTCAATATCTACATTCAAACAGCATCAAATATACGTGTATTCAATGTGAATATAGTGTGATACAGTGAGTTTCAATATCTACATTCAAACAGCATCAAATATACGTGTATTCAATGTGAATATAGTGTGATACAGTGAGTTTCAATGTGTACATTCAAACAGCATCAAATATACGTGTATTCAATGTGAATATAGTGTGATACAGTGAGTTTCAATATCTACATTCAAACAGCATCAAATATACGTGTATTCAATGTGAATATAGTGTGATACAGTGAGTTTCAATATCTACATTCAAACAGCATCAAATATACGTGTATTCAATGTGAATATAGTGTGATACAGTGAGTTTCAATATTTACATTCAAACAGCATCAAATATACGTGTATTCAATGTGAATATAGTGTTATAGAATCATTTTCATGATCTACATTCAAACAGTATCAAATATACGTGTATTCAATGTGAATATAGTGTTATACAGTGAGTTTCAATATCTACATTCAAACAGCATCAAATATACGTATATTCAATGTGAATATAGTGTGATACAATGAGTTTCAATATCTACATTCAAACAGCATCAAATATACGTGTATTCAATGTCAATATAGT